>NW_027442348.1:0-132432 GCF_048569485.1 Anomaloglossus baeobatrachus
GTCTTACCTGCGTTGGTGTAGAAGTGGGTGTCCTGTGGTGGAGTCAGCTATGTGCAGTGGTGGCCGTGGGTTCTTTTATGAGCGACCGTAGTAATAGCTGCGCCCACTTCCTGTATGGGAGTGGAATGCAGTGAGGGTAATGGAACGCACGCCTGCGCATTTGTGTTTAACGTCGCGCATGTGCAGAACGGAGAAAAGGCTGCGCTCACTTCCTAATGAAAGGGAGTGAGACGCATCTGGGAAGGGAAGGGAAAAGATTAGGGTTTGGGGATGATGAAAGGGCTTTCTACGGGCAAGGATGGCAAAGGGTGGCAGTGACGGAAAGTCAGGCAGCCTGTCCTGTCCTGTCCTGTCCGTCCGTCTTTTTGTATCATGAATTGGAAAGACTGCAAGGGGGAGGGGAGGTGCTTGTGTCCAAAAGGAGGAGTTATTCAGATTCATTGCAGTGGGCGGCGGCTGCAAAAAGCACCATTCTTCTTGTTTTTGCTCTGCAAAACAGCCTTTTCAAGGGTTGGCTTGGGTGACAAAATGTGTTCTGTAGGTGTGGGTTTGTCTCCCTCTCCCTAAGATGTGTCCGGTATAGGCCAGGGTGCCACTCAAGGCCGTAACCAATTCGGGTTATAGCTTCTCGGCCTTTTGGCTAAGATCAAGTGTAGTTTCGGAGGACGCTACCTTGGTCGGTACTGGAAGGTGCCTGGGATTGCACGTCTGCCGGCCTTGAGGAAGTGTGTGCGCCTTCTGGTGACACATAGCCCTCTTGTGCCTGGACGGTTCCCAGGCAACGGGAGGCGATCACCTTTGTTATTTTGAAGTCCTACTGATAAACAGAAAAAAAAAAAAATTAAATCTGTTCTTATCAGTTTAATATCTGATACGTCCCCTCTCTGGGGACCATATATTAAATGGATTTTTAGAACAAGGAGATGGAAAAAATCTTGCTCTGTCCACTCCACGCATTGACCTGGTATTGCAGTACCTCCAGGACCGGTGCACCCCTTCTTAACCCAGTTTCCAAAAGCAGAACTCAATTCACCTGATTCAAATGAGCCCCATTAGTGAATTGAAAGAAAGCAAAAACTTTATATGCACCTCAATTTGGCCAATTCACTTTTCACACTTTCACCCTTTTTTTTATCTTTCACACCTTTTACTTGCTTTATTGATGCAAAAAGCTGTGCCAAATAGCAAACTCATCTCCACTCAACTTGACCAACTCTGCTATGTCCCGTGCAGTATCTTATTCTCAGTCTTATCTAGATCATTTGCAATTGAATAGAATAGATCCCTTTTGGCTGCTTATGACTGTGTAAAATATGTAGTTTTACTGGGCTGGGATGAGAGAATCCATTGAAGCATGGTGTAGGGATTGTGGTTCCTGTGTGCTAAGAAGAGAGGCTGGCACCAGCCAGAAAGCCCCATTGCAGCCAATAATCACTTAATAACTTTTTCAACTTGTCATCATATGGGAGGCCTTCCATTCCTTGTAGTAGTCTAGTTGCCCACCTTTGAACTGACTCTAACTTCTGAATGTCCTTTTTAAAATGTGGAGCCCAAAACTGGTTCCCATATTCCAGATGTAGCCTTACAAGTGATTTATAGAGGTGTAACAATACGTTGGGATCACGGGATCTAATCTCCCTTTTTATACACCCTAAAATCTTGTCCCAAGCAGCATTCCATCAGCCTCTGGAAGGTTCCTGGCGCATTGCACAGCTCGAAGGGCATGCTTTTGAACTCGCAGAGACCCATAGGGGTGGCGAAGGCGGTCTTCTCCCGGTCTGCCTCAGCAACGGACACTTGCCAATAGTGACTAGTGAGATCAAGGGTAGAAAAATAATTTGCAGTTCTCAATGCAGCTAGCGATTCCTCAATACGGGGAGTGGTGCCGTCCTTCTTTTTTAACAGGATCAACAGAGCTGCCCAAAGGCTACAACTGTCACGGATAACCCCAGCCGCCTTCATGTTGCTCAACATGTCCTTGGTACACTGGCAATGTGAAGGTGGTATTGGCTTATAGCTCTCTTTGATGGGTGGGTGTGCACCTGTGGGGATGTGGTGTTGGACCCCTTTTATTCCCCCAAAATCTAGCGGGCTTCCCACCGGTAACCCGCTCCCCAGCTTGGATGGATGCTGAGGGAGCCCCTTTTGCCCGCAGGCTCTGGCCCTGGGAACTGTAGCCTTGGCGGTGACTGTGCTTCCCTCTACAGTGTGAGCTGTTGCCTTCAATCGGGTCTTGACTGCTGGGAAACCCTGGAGGTTCCCGTCGCTAACGGATTTGACCGGTTTTACGGCGACTCCTAGCCTGGTCGGGGTTCGTAGGCCCTGCCGGATGGTGCTGGCTTCTCTTCACTCCCCGATCTGGTACCGGCGGGCCACCGCCCATCCCCGGTCCGTACGGTTCACTCCAATCAGCCTCTCCTGCAGAAGGTCACCACCGTCTGCCAACCTTGCTGAGTGCCCGGGCCACACACCCGGACACGGTCAGTCTCCTCTCCTCTTCACTTCTCTAACTCCAAAACTGATCTCTAATCTGACTCCTTTTCCCGCCTCCAGGACTGTGAACTCCTCGGTGGGTGGGATCAACCGCCTGGCCCACCCCCTGGTGTGGACATCAGCCCCTGGAGGAAGGCAACTAGGATTTGTGTTTAGCTTCGGTGTGCCTAGCCGGAGTGTAGAGTGTGTTGGTGTAGTACCTGTGACGACCTGGCTTGTCCAGGGCGCCACATTCCCCTATAGTAAAATGCAGACCGTCCGCGGGCTGCCCGTCCATCACCGGTTTTATTTTCACAACTGAAAAAGAATAAAACGGTAAAACATGTAAAAGCATCATAAACATTTTACAACGGTACAGCTTCCGCTCTTCTCCCACCCAAACAACCTGGCCCTGATGCTGCCCCTAAGAAGCGGGCAGCACCCCTTGACCCCAGTCCAGCACCAAGTTGCCCGAGCGGGTTCTGTCTCTTTCAGGGGGCCCACGTCCAAGGGGACCCCTGAACCCCCAGAGGATCGCCACCGGTTACGGTAGTGGCGGGCCTAGGCCATCCCTTTCCTCCAGGCCCATCCTCCCAAATCAGCCTCTCCGGAGGCGGTAACGGTGTCAAGCCAACAAACATTTTTATTTACATTGCACTAAGTTTGTGGTTGCCCTGCAAGTTCTCGGGCTTGTCCGTAAGCAGTTCCTTACGCAATGGTTGCACAGTCCCTACGGGGACAACAGTTGCCGGCAACGGCCGGTTTAATCACGGTTCAATCAGGTAAACTTCTTTGGTTGATCATCTTTACTTATCATTTAAAACTTTCAAACTGGTACACTCAACACATAAAGCCCCCCCCTTTTAAAGAGTAGTTTCCCTGTACCTAAGTGGGGGTCTACCTAGGTTGGGGCGAGTGGACCTTCGGGGTCCGGTGTCAGTGGTGACAGGCAGTGGGGCAGAGGGAACAGTCAGTTCCTCCTCCCTGCTATCATGTGGGGCAGGCGGAGGCGTAGGGGAGCTGGGTACAGGTACATCCCTGGGCACTGGCTCGCGGTTAACCGTTTCCATCATTTCTTCATCCACGGGTTGTGGGAACAGTATCACTGGAAGGATCACCGCACCGTTCTGTGTAGGCCAGTCTGCTGGAAAATCACCCATCATGGTGTGGATTACCTCTTTTTCCTTCTCCACTGGACTGGGAACTGGAGCCTCATCCGCTACTCTCAATGCTGGTGGGCACTTCTTCAGGTGGTCTCGGGAAACCGTGGCCAAAGTCCCCCCCTGGTCACGGCTGATCTGGTAGGCCTTCCCATTCTCCCATCCTGTGGGCTGGACTACATACGGGGTTTTTTCCCATTGATCATCCAGCTTGTGGGCCCTTCTTTTCCGCTTCAGCACTACATCCCCAGGTTTGAAGGAACCGGCAGGCGCCTTCTTGTTGAAGCACTGCTCCTGTTGTCCCCGACTCCGGCACAAGTTCTTTTCAACATACTCCTGGACCTGTCGGTACTGTGTCCTCCGCCGAGTGTCCCATTCAGCTGTCGACAGGAGTGCTTCTGAAGCTTCCAAGCCCATTTCCAGATCCACTGGTAGCCGGCCGGGACGAGCTCTCATCAGGTATGCTGGAGTGCATTTCGTAGAGCTGGAAGGGATGTTGTTGTACATATCGACCAGGTCAGGTAGCTTCTCCAGCCACAGGTTCCGCTCTTCCAGTGGTAACGTCTTGAGGAGGCCCAGGACCAAGTGGTTCATCTTTTCACAAATGCCATTGGTTTGGGCGTGGTAAGGCGTGGTCCGGATTTTCTTGCAGCCGTACAACTGGCAGAATTCCTGGAATACCTCTGCTTCAAAGGCCGGACCCTGGTCGGTAAGCACCCTCTCCGGGTACCAATGCGTTCAAGAGAAATAAGCCTGGAAAGCCTTAGCAGCGGTGCGGCCGGTTAAGTCCTTAACTGGGACAACCACCAGGAACCTCGAGTAGTGGTCTACGATGGTCAGAGCGTAGGTGTACCCACTTCGGCTGGGGGTGAGCTTTACATGGTCAAGGGCAACCAGCTCCAGCGGTTGGTGTGTAATGATCGGGTGTAGGGGTGCCTTCTGGCTGGCCTCGTCCTTCCTTCTCAATGCGCAAGGGCCACATTCTCGGCACCAGGCCTCCACAGATTCCCGCATTCCACTCCAATAGAACCGCTCTCTTAACAACATCTCTAGCTTCTTCCACCCGAAGTGCACTGCACCATCATGGTATGCTTGCAGGAC
Organism: Anomaloglossus baeobatrachus; assembly: GCF_048569485.1. Lineage (NCBI taxonomy): Eukaryota > Metazoa > Chordata > Amphibia > Anura > Aromobatidae > Anomaloglossus > Anomaloglossus baeobatrachus. The sequence continues at coordinate 4,734 of NW_027442348.1, forward strand.
GGTGGGCACGTTAGCCTGGGGAATCACCAGCTGGCGGATCTTCTCGTGAGTCTTTGGATTAATCAGCTCGCGATACAACTTCCCCTGGTGTAGGTATAGCCGGGTCCGTTCTTGCCACAGACGTTGGGCTTCGGCAGGGGCAGCAGGGTCTATCCCAGCAGAACCCTGTTCCACTAGAGTCTTGACCAGGCGGACAGCAGGTGCCTGGTCCTGAGCTTCCTGCCAGTCCTGTCGGGGCAGCGGATCCAGGTTCACCCGTTGTTGGTAGACGTGCACCTTCTCAGTGAATGGCCGGTGAAATGCAGGCAACTCGATCTCTTCGAGGTCATCATCCTCTGGCCCCTCTTCCGACAGGTGGGGCATCCGGGAGAGTGCATTGGCATTGACGTTGGTACGGCCGGCCCGGTACTTGATGGTGAAATCGTAGTTGGCTAACCTGGTCACCCACCGCTGCTCCAACGCGCCCAGCTTGGCCGTATCTAGATGGGTCAGCAGGTTATTGTCTGTGTACGCGGTGAACTTGGCTGCTGCCAGGTAATGGCGGAACCGCTCAGTGATAGCCCACACCAGTGCCAAGAGCTCAAGCTTGAAGGAGATGTAGTTCTCAGGGTTCCTCTCAGTCGGTCGGAGTTTTCGGCTAGCATAAGCTATTACCTTTTCCCTTCTGTCTTGGACCTGGGATAGAACAGCCCCCAAGCCCACATTGCTGGCGTCGGTGTAGAGGATGAATGGGCGGCTGTAGTCAGGGTACGCTAGGATTTCCTCTCCGGTCAGGGCTGTTCTCAGCTGGCGGAAGGATTCCTCATGCTTTTCTTCCCACACCAATGGGGCTACTAGGGATCTACCACCCTTGGTCTGTCCTACGAGGAGGTCTTGCATGGGGGCAGCCATCTTTGTGTACCCCTTAATGAAGCGACGGTAATATCCCACCAGGCCCAGAAACTGCCTCACTTCCCTCACTGTGGTCGGTCTCGGCCAGTCATCATAGTATCATAGTTTTAAGGTTGAAGGGAGACTCTAAGTCCATCTAGTTCAACCCGTAGCCTAACATGTTGATCCAGAGGAAGGCAAAAAAACCCAATGTGGCAAACAAGTTCCAATGGGGAAAAAATTTCCTTCCTGACTCCACATCCAGCAATCAGACTAGTTCCCTGGATCAATACCCTGTCATAAAATCTAATATACATAACTGGTTATATTAAATTTTTCAAGAAAGGCATCCAGGCTCTGCTTAAATGTTAGTAGTGAATCACTCATTACAACATCATGCGGCAGAGAATTCCATAGTCTCACTGCTCGTACAGTAAAGAATCCTCGTCTGTGATTATGATTAAACCTTCTTTCCTCAAGACGTAGCGGATGCCCCCGTGTTCCAGTCGCAGGCCTAGGTGTAAATAGATCTTTGGAAAGGTCTCTGTACTGTCCCCTCATATATTTATATATTGTGATTAGATCTCCCCTAAGCCTTCGTTTTTCCAGACTAAATAACCCCAAGTTTAATAACCTGTCTTCGTATTGCATCCCCCCCATTCCTCTAATAATCTTGGTCGCTCTTCTTTGCACCCTCTCCAGTTCAGCTATGTCCTTCTTATATATCGGTGACCAGAATTGTACACAGTATTCTACGTGCGGTCGCACTAGTGACTTGTACAGAGGTAGAACTATATTTTTTTCATGAACACTTATACCTCTTTTAATACATCCCATTATTTTATTAGCCCTGGCAGCAGCTGCCTGACACTGTCCACTAAAGTGAAGTTTACCATCCACCCATACACCCAAGTCTTTTTCTGTGTCTGTTTTACCCAGTGTTCTACAATTAAGTACATAATCATAAATGTTATTTCCTCTACCCAAGTGCATGACCTTACATTTATCTACATTAAACTTCAATTGCCACTTCTCAGCCCAATCCTCCAATTTACATAAATCTCCCTGTAATATAAAATTATCCTCCTCTGTATTGATTACCCTGCAGAGTTTAGTATCATCTGCAAATATTGAAATTCTACTCCGCATGCCCCCAACAAGGTCATTTATAAATATGTTGAAAAGAAGCGGGCCCAATACTGACCCCTGTGGTACACCACTATGAACTGAGACCCAGTCCGAGTACGTACCATTAATAACCACCCTTTGTTTCCTATCACTGAGCCAGTTTTTAACCCAGTTACACATATTTTCCCCTATCCCCATTATTCTCATTTTATGTACCTTTTATGTACCTTATGTAGTCTTGGATGGCGGTGATCTTCTCGGGGTTGGGGGCGACACCTTCCGCACCAACCACATGTCCTAGGTACTGCACTCTGGGTTTCAGCAGATGACACTTTGAGGGCTTCAACTTCATCCCATACTTGGCAAGGGACGCGAACACCTCGGCTAGGTGCTCCAGGTGGGCTTCATACGTCTGTGAGTACACAATCACATCATCCAAGTACAGCAAATTGGTCCCATAGGCAGTCTTCTCTCGGTCTTCCGGTGCCACGGCCACCTGCCAGTACCCGCTGGTGAGGTCAAGGGTGGAGAAGTAGTTAGCGGTTCTCAGCGAGGCCAGGGACTCTTTGATGTGGGGCAGAGGGTAAGCATCCTTATGCGTTATCTGGTTAATCTTCCGGTAATCCACACACATCCGCATGGTGCCATCCTTCTTCTTAACCAGCACCAACGGAGCGGCCCAGGGACTACAGCTGTCCCTAATAACCCCTGCCTCCTTCATGTTCCTCAACATGTCTTTGGCGCATTGGTAGTGCGCAGGGGGAATAGGCCTGTATCTCTCTTTAATAGGGGAGTGTGTACCGGTAGGGATGTGGTGTTGAACCCCTTTAATCTGCCCAAAATCTAGAGGGTGCTTGCTAAAAACCCGCTCATACTCCTGTACCACCCGGTATACCCCTTCCTTGTGGTGTATGGGGGTATCATCAGTGCCGACATGTATCTCTCGATACCACTCGCCTAACTCCCCCAGGGATGAGTGGGAACCGGCAGCAGGCGGTGTGACCGGGGGAACGGCTTCATGGATCGTGTGGGGATCTAGAGTGAGCAATTTGGCAAGGGTAGCGTACCGGGTGGTGCATGAATGCACACATATTGGTTTTATAATCTTATTGTATTACTTTATATTCTTATTTCACTTGTGCATATCTCCACCATAATCCTGGCTAAGAAATATAGCTTTTTTTGGGGTACACAGGTAGTAAGGTCTTCTTTCTATTTCTTCAGGGGTGATATAATAGTCTTGGTGAAATGGTGGAAGGGGATGAGGGTAAAGCCAACCTGCTGAATGACTTTTTTTCTACGGTTTTTATACAAGAAAATGCCATGGCAGATGACATGACCAGTGATACCATAAATTCACACTTGAATATTACCTGCTTAACCCAGCAGGAAGTACGCCGCCGCCTCGAAATCACTAAGGTTGACAAATCTCCGGGCCCGGATGGCATACACCCCAGAGTACTACAGGAATTGAGTTCTGTGATAGATAGACCATTATTTTTAATCTTCTCAGATTCCTTAATAACAGGGTCGGTACCGCAGGACTGGCGCATAGCAAATGTGGTGCCAATATTCAAAAAGGGGACAAAAACTGAGCCGGGAAATTATAGGCCAGTAAGTTTAACCTCTACGGTTGGTAAAATCCTTGAGGGTTTCTTGAGAGATGCTATATTGGAGTATCTCAAGAAAAATAACCTTATGACAGAGTATCAACATGGGTTTATGAGGGATCGATCCTGTCAAACTAATTTGATCAGCTTCTATGAAGAGGTAAGTTCAAGTCTGGACCAGGGAAATGCAGTGGATGTTGTGTATATGGACTTTTCAAAAGCTTTTGATACGGTGCCACACAAAAGGTTGGTACATAAAATGAGAATAATGGGGATAGGGGAAAATATGTGTAACTGGGTTAAAAACTGGCTAAGTGATAGGAAACAAAGGGTGGTTATTAATGGTACGTACTCGGACTGGGTCTCAGTTCATAGTGGGGTACCACAGGGGTCAGTATTGGGCCCACTTCTTTTCAACATATTTATAAATGACCTTGTTGGGGGCATGCGGAGTAGAATTTCAATATTTGCAGATGATACTAAACTCTGCAGGGTAATCAATACAGAGGAGGATAATTTTATATTACAGGGAGATTTATGTAAATTGGAGGATTGGGCTGAGAAGTGGCAATTGAAGTTTAATGTAGATAAATGTAAGGTCATGCACTTGGGTAGAGGAAATAACATTTATGATTATGTACTTAATCGTAGAACACTGGGTAAAACAGACACAGAAAAAGACTTGGGTGTATTGGTGGATGGTAAACTTCACTTTAGTGGACAGTGTCAGGCAGCTGCTGCCAGGGCTAATAAAATAATGGGATGTATTAAAAGAGGTATAAGTGTTCATGAAAAAAATATAGTTCTACCTCTGTACAAGTCACTAGTGCGACCGCACGTAGAATACTGTGTACAATTCTGGTCACCGATATATAAGAAGGACATAGCTGAACTGGAGAGGGTGCAGAGAAGAGCCACCAAGATTATTAGAGGAATGGGTGGGCTGCAATACCAAGACAGGTTATTAAACTTGGGGTTATTTAGTTTGGAAAAACGAAGGCTTAGGGGGGATCTAATCACAATGTATAAATATATGAGGGGACAGTACAGAGACCTTTCCAAAGATCTTTTTACACCAAGGCCTGCGACTGGAACACGGGGGCATCCACTACGTCTTGAGGAAAGAAGGTTTAATCATAATCACAGACGAGGATTCTTTACTGTACGAGCAGTGAGACTATGGAACTCTCTGCCACATGATGTTGTAATGAGTGATTCACTACTAACATTTAAGCAGAGCCTGGACGCCTTTCTTGAAAAATGTAATATTACCAGTTATGTATATTAGATTTTATGACAGGGTATTGATCCAGGGAACTAGTCTGATTGCCGGATGTGGAGTCAGGAAGGAAATTTTTTCCCCATTGGAACTTGTTTGCCACATTGGGGTTTTTTTGCCTTCCTCTGGATCAACATGTTAGCCTACAGGTTGAACTAGATGGACTTAGAGTCTCCCTTCAACCTTAAAAACTATGATACTATGATACTATGATGATGATATAGCCTGGTGGAACTCTAGACCTCTAACATTATATATGCACCCTTTTTCTTTATGGTTCTTGGACACCTTATAACATTCTTCCATACATATATATCTTTCTCATAAATTATAAATAATTAGGCATTTTTATATATTTTATTTACATTTTCATAAATAACTTTTTACAAAGCATGGGGGACATTCTCACATACATATAATTTTCATGTACGCATTCTGAAAATTTACGCATAAACCGTACACACTCCTTTTTGTAACAATTTCTATAACTCATTCGCTGAACTCTCATCCCGGATATTCATTCTTACACCGAATTTCCTGTTATAACACAACATTCATGATTTTTATTCAATTTATTTTTATTTTTTAGGTTTATTAGTAGTGATGAGCGAGTACTAAAAAGCTCGGGTGCTCGAAGCTCGGGCCGAGCCTCCCAAGATACTCGTGTACTCGGCCCGAGCACCGAGCCCAATGTTATCCTATGGGAGACCCGAGTATTTTTGTGAAATGACCACCGGCAGCATGTAGAAACCCTAAAAATGGCACAAAAGTCTCCGAAGAGTGCTCAAATGACATGGCAACAGCATGGGGAAGACCCCTTGAAGCATTTATCACTCAAAAGTCACAGCTGTGAATAATTTTGTCCGCGTTTTACGCCATTTTTACGGACTCACCAGAAAACCTTCCAAAATGACACCAAAATGATTTTTCATAGCGGAAATGTTAAGGGCACATACCCAATAGTGAGATAGAGCTAATGTATGTTACTTTTTGAGATCAATACATGAAAGATTTTACGTAAAACATTGTGTGGCACTCCGATGTCCCTGAGAAGAGACGTACATAAAGGCCTCTGAGTCTAATGTGCCCATTTTGAGGAACTGAGTCTTTGTAGTATTTTCCTTTGCCAGGGCAGTCCAAAATTGTGAGGTTCACCAATGCCCCTGCATGCAGACGTGCATGATGGCCTGTAAACCTGAAGTGCCCATTGTAAGGAAGTGGGTCTATTGTAGTATAGCCCTTAGGCAGGGCAGCCAAAAATTGGGAGGCTCCACGTTGTCCCTGGATAGAGACGTGCATGAGGGCCTCAAAACATTAAGTGTCCAGTGTCAGGAAGTGGGTGTATTATAGTATAGCCCTTAGGCAGGGCAGCCAAAAATTGGGAGGCTCCACGTTGTCCCTGGATAGAGACGTGCATGAGGGCCTGTAAACCTGAAGTGCCCATTGGAAGGAAGTGGGTCTTTTGTAGTATAGCCCTTTGGCAGGGCAGCCAAAAATTGGGAGGCTCCACGTTGTCCCTGGATAGAGACGTGCATGAGGGCTTGTAAACCTGAAGTGCCCATTGGAAGGAAGTGGGTCTTTTGTAGTATAGCCCTTTGGCAGGGCAGCCAAAAATTGGGAGGCTCCACGTTGTCCCTGGATAGAGACATGCATGAGGGCCTCAAAACATTAAGTGTCCATTGTCAGGAAGTGGGTGTATTATAGTATAGCCCTTAGGCAGGGCAGCCAAAAATTGGGAGGCTCCACGTTGTCCCTGGATAGAGACGTGCATGAGGGCCTGTAAACCTGAAGTGCCCATTGGAAGGAAGTGGGTCTTTTGTAGTATAGCCCTTTGGCAGGGCAGCCAAAAATTGGGAGGCTCCACGTTGTCCCTGGATAGAGACGTGCATGAGGGCCTCAAAACATTAAGTGTCCATTGTCAGGAAGTGGGTGTATTATAGTATAGCCCTTTGGCAGGGCAGCCAAAAATTGGGAGGCTCCACGTTGTCCCTAGATAGAGACGTGCATGAGGGCCTCAAAACATTAAGTGTCCATTGTCAGGAAGTGGGTGTATTATAGTATAGCCCTTAGGCAGGGCAGCCAAAAATTGGGAGGCTCCACGTTGTCCCTGGATAGAGACGTGCATGAGGGCCTCAAAACATTAAGTGTCCATTGTCAGGAAGTGGGTCTTTTGTAGTATAGCCCTTTGGCAGGGCAGCCAAAAATTGGGAGGCTCCACGTTGTCCCTGGATAGAGACGTGCATGAGGGCCTCAAAACATTAAGTGTCCATTGTCAGGAAGTGGGTCTTTTGTAGTATAGCCCTTTGGCAGGGCAGCCAAAAATTGGGAGGCTCCACGTTGTCCCTGGATAGAGACGTGCATGAGGGCCTCAAAACATTAAGTGTCCATTGTCAGGAAGTGGGTGTATTATAGTATAGCCCTTTGGCAGGGCAGCCAAAAATTGGGAGGCTCCACGTTGTCCCTGCATAGAGACGTGCATGAGGGCCTCAAAACATTGTTCCCATTGCAAAGGAGCGGGTCTCCTGTCGTTGTAATGTCCATTCTGCAAAGAATGGGCGAAAAAATTTACCACTGGGGGTATACCTGAAACAAAGGCCTAACTCTTGTAACGGTCATCATGGTGGCGCATGAGGAGAAGGAGGAGCAGTCCAGCGATTATCCAAAGTCCAGAAGTGTGTACCCATGGGTGACTGGAGGTACATGGCAAATTCCCGTTACAAACTTTAAATTCCGCTCTCATTTGCTGGTGGTGTGGTGAAGTCTGGCCCAATCCAACCCTTGTTCATCTTGATCAGAGTCAGCCTGTCAGCATTTTCAGTTGACAGGCGGGTGCGTTTATCTGTAATGATTCCACCTGCGGCACTAAAAACACGCTCTGACAAAACGCTAGCGGCAGGGCAGGCCAGGACTTCCAAGGCGTAGAGAGCCAATTCATGCCACGTGTCCACCTTGGATACCCAATAATTGTAAGGCACAGAGGAATGTCGGAGTACAGTTGTTCGATCTGCAAGGTACTCCTTGAGCATCTGGGCAAACTTAGGATTTCTTGTGGCACTACCCCGCACCTCAGGGGCTGTGGTACGTGAGGGGCTGAGAAAACTGTCCCACATCTTAAAGACTGTTCCCCTACCTCTGGCGGATTGGACTTGTGCCTCTCTCGGCTGTACGCCTTGGTTGTCCACTGATTCCTGACCTATGCCGCTAGCGTTTTGTGAGGGGAATGCTTTGCCTACTTCCGTGACTATGGCCTTCCGGAACTGCTGCATTTTGGTTGACCTCTCCGCCTCGGGAATAAGAGACATAAAGTTCTCCTTGTAGCGTGGGTCTAACAGTGTTACCAACCAGTAATGATTGTCGGCCAAGATGTTCTTAACGCGAGGGTCACGAGACAGGCAGCTTACCATAAAGTCAGCCATGTGCGCCAGACTCTTAACAGCCAGGACTTCAGTAGCCTGACCAACACGTTGACTGAACATGCTGTCCTCCTCCTCCTCCTCCTCCTCCTCATCTACCCTGTCCTCTGGCCAGCCACGCTGAACCAAGGATATGACTGGTGTGCATGTCATATCCTCAATTTGGCCGGAGATTTGCTCCATGTCTTCATCCTCCTCCTCGTCATAGTCCTCCACTGCACGTTGTGATGAGACGAGGCTGGGCTGTGTGTTATCACCCACACCCACTACTGTTTCTTGCTGCGACTCATCGCGCTCCGCTTGCAATGCATCATGTTTGGTTTTGAGCAGAGACCGTTTTAGAAGGCAGAGTAGCGGTATGGTGACGCTAATAATGGCGTCATCACCACTCACCATCTTGGTGGAGTCCTCAAAGTTTTGGAGGATGGTACATAGGTCGGACATCCATCTCCACTCCTCAGGTGTTATGTGTGGAGTTTGACCCATTTCCCGACGGCTTAGGTGATGCAGGTACTCAACAACTGCCCTCTTCTGCTCACATATCCTGACCAACATGTGCAGAGTTGAATTCCAACGCGTGGGGACATCACACACCAGTCTGTGAGCCGGAAGATGCAAACTGCGCTGAAAGCCGGCAAGGCCGGCTGAAGCAGTAGGTGACTTTCGAAAATGTGCAGACAGGCGGCGAACTTTTACCAGCAGATCAGACAGCTCTGGGTATGACTTTAGAAACCGCTGAACCACGAGGTTGAGCACATGGGCCACGCATGGAACATGTGTCAGCTGGCCTCGCCTCAAAGCCGCCACCAGGTTCCGGCCATTGTCACACACGACCTTTCCTGGCTTTAGGTTCAGAGGTGTGAGCCAGTGATCTGCCTGCTGTTTCAGAGCTGTCCACAGCTCTTCTGCATTGTGGGGTTTGTCACCTATGCAGATTAGCTTCAGCACAGCCTGTTGCCGCTTCGCCGAGGCAGTGCTGCAGTGCTTCCAGCTTGGGACTGGTGTGGAGGGTACAGTGGATGAGGATGCGCAGGAGGAGGAGGAGGCTGAAGAGCATGACATTCCGGAGCTGTAGAGTGTGGGTGAAACACTGACTGAGGTAGGGCCTGCAAACCTTGGTGTGGGAAGGACGTGTTCCGTCCCTCGCTCAGACTGGGTCCCAGCTTCCACAATATTAACCCAGTGTGCCGTCAACGAGATGTAGCGGCCTTGCCCACAAGCACTTGTCCACGTGTCTGTGGTTAGGTGGACTTTGGGTGAAACAGCGTTGTTCAGGGCACGTGTGATGTTTTGTGACACGTGGTTATGCAACGCGGGGACGGCACACCGGGAGAAATAGTGGCGGCTGGGGACCGAGTAACGTGGGACAGCTGCCGCCATCAGGTCGCGGAATGCTTCTGTCTCCACCAGCCTAAAAGGCAACATTTCCAGCGCAAGCAGTCGCGAAATGTTAGCATTTAGAACTGTGGCATGTGGGGTGTTGGCAGTGTATTTGCGCCTGCGTTCAAAGGTTTGCTGAATGGATAACTGAACGCTGCGCTGGGACAAGGACGTGCTTGATGATGGTGTTATTTCTGAGTAGGCAACTGCAGGTGCAGGACCGGAGGAGGCTTGTTCGCAGGCAGCATGGACAGGGGATTGGCTCGCATGCACAACCAGCGAAGACGTAGCAATGACATTAGCAAGCACTGCTCCTCGACTCTGTTGTACTTCTCACAAAGTCGGGTGCTTGGCTGACATGTGCCTGATCATGCTGGTGGTGGTCAGGCTGCTAGTTTTGGTACCCCTGCTGATGCTGGCACGGCAGGTGTTGCAAATGGCCTTTTTAGAATCATCTGGATCCAACTTAAAAAACTGCCAGACTCGGGAAGACCTAACATTTGTACAGGCACCTTGTGTCGTGTTGTTGTTCCGGGGAACGGTTGCCTGACTTCTGCCTGGAGCCACCACCCTGCTTCTTACTGCCTGTTGGGATGCTACGCCTCCCTCCCCCTGTGCACTGCTGTCCTCGCTCTGCATATCCTCCTGCCAGGTTGGGTCAGTTACTGGATCATCCACCACGTCGTCTTCCTCTTCCGCACCCTGCTCCTCCTCCTGACTTCCTGACAATTGTGTCTCATCATCGTCCACCCCTTGTTGAGACACGTTGCCAACTTCGTGAGAACGTGGCTGCTCAAATATTTGGCCATCTGTACATACGATCTCCTCATGACCCACTTCAACATGAGCTGGCGAGAGGCCAGAATGTGCGAATGGAAACGTGAACAGCTCTTCCGAGTGTCCAAGTGTGGGATCATTAATGTCCGAGGACGTGTACTCAGCCTTGTGGTAGGAAGGAGGATCAGGTTCTGAAATGTGCGGTGCAGTATCACGGCTACTGACACTTGACCGTGTGGAAGACAGAGTGTTTGTGGTGGTGCCAATCTGACTGGAAGCATTATCCGCTATCCAACTAACAACCTGTTGACACTGGTCTTGTTTCAAGAGCGGTGTACTGCTGCGGTCCCCAAGAATTTGGGACAGGACGTGCGAGCGACTAGATGTGGCCCTTTGTTGTGGCAAAATTAGAGCTTGCCCACGACCTCGGCCTCTGCCTGCACCACCATCACGTCCACTTCCTTGTTCCTTGCCAACGCCCTTGCGCATTTTGCAATGCTGTGCTGACGTGTATTCACTAGACTTGGGCGTTATATCAAAGTTTGTGCAAATTGTGCACCTGTACGCTGCCACCGACAGGCACACACGTGCGGTTTTTAAATGCAAGCACGGACGCACTAAGAACCTAACAGGTTTTAGGAGCAAAAATTAATGACGAGAACTCTGACACTATCAGCCACTGCTGACTGACGTGTATTATACACTACACTTGTGCGTTATATAATAGTTTGGTAAAAACGCACACAAGTGCACCTGTACGCTGCCACCGACAGGCACACATGTGCGGTTTTTAAATGCAAGCACGGACGCACTAAGAACCTAACACAGGTTTTAGGAGCAAAAATTAATGACGAGAACTCTGACACTATCAGCCACTGCTGACTGACGTGTATTATACACTACACTTGTGCGTTATATAATAGTTTGGTAAAAACGCACACAAGTGCACCTGTACGCTGCCACCGACAGGCACACACGTGCGGTTTTTAAATGCAAGCACGGACGCACTAAGAACGTAACACAGGTTTTAGGAGCAAAAATTAATGACGAGAACTCTGACACTATCAGCCACTGCTGACTGACGTGTATTATACACTACACTTGTGCGTTATATAATAGTTTGGTAAAAACGCACACAAGTGCACCTGTACGCTGCCACCGACAGGCACACACGTGCGGTTTTTAAATGCAAGCACGGACGCACTAAGAACCTAACACAGGTTTTAGGAGCAAAAATTAATGACGAGAACTCTGACACTATCAGCCACTGCTGACTGACGTGTATTATACACTACACTTGTGCGTTATATAATAGTTTGGTAAAAACGCACACAAGTGCACCTGTACGCTGCCACCGACAGGCACACACGTGCGGTTTTTAAATGCAAGCACGGACGCACTAAGAACCTAACAGGTTTTAGGAGCGACAATTGCTGAGAAGTCTGACACTATCAGGACTGTTTTAGACTGTGTACACCAGCCCCAGATATGATGAAGGCTGGTATACGGTCACCGCTAGGAATGGCTATATACCCTGCCTGCCTGCCATCCTGCCTGTATACTGCTACAATAGTCCTGACAAGGACTCTTTTGGTCACTAGCCTGTATTCCAACCTGGCTATACCCTGCCTGTATACAGCAACAATAGTCCTGAGAAGGACTCTGCTACTGTACTCCGACCTGGCTATACCCTGCCTGCCTGTATACAACTAGAATAGTCCTGAGAAGGACTTTTGGTCACACTGTTTGCAGCCCTGCTACGGAAATAGCTATAAATGGCCGCAAACCTTTCCCCGAAGCAGCGACCCTCTCCCTGCACTGACTGTCTGGATAGCTGTGAGCAGAGCACAGCGCGCCCGCCGGTATAAAGGCTCGGTCACGCTGTGCAGGCCGGCCAATCACTGCAATTCCACAACTAACAGGGCTGTGGCATTGCAGTGGTCTGCCAGCCAATCCCTGCATGAGGGCTGGCTCTCAAAAGAGCGCCAACATGCAGGGATGAAGACCACGAGTACAGCACGAGTATCGCGAGATTACTCGGTCCCCGTCGAGTAGACCGAGTACAGTGATACTCGTGCGAGTACCGAGTAGTAACAAGCATGCTCGCTCATCACTATTTATTAGTAAAATGGCTTACACTCCCCTTTTTTCCACTTTTTTCTTCACTACTTTTATAAAGAAATTTTTCCTTTCTTTATTCTTAATGCAATTTTATATAGCAACACCACCATTTTTTGCCACGAACATAATTTTTCTTGTCCGTCATCCCGTTCACCCTTACAGGGTTGTGGACAGATGCACTTGTCACTACACTTCTAAGACTCAATACAGGGTCTGGAGCTCAATGCTCCCTTTTTGTTTTTTTTTTCTTCTTTTTTTTCTTTTTTTCATTTTGTCCTTCTTCTTCTTCTTTTTCTGATTTTTGTCTCAAAAAGCTGATGAAATTTGAAACACTATACCCCAGTGATTTTATAAATGTTTCTCAATATATCACTTGAGAACTTTTATGGCCGGTATTGTAACAGTTGACCATCCCGGCAGTATTTGAAATACAGCAGTCAGTCCTCTGACGTAGCTCCATATGTGTATATATAGAGGTTCTTCCTCCTTTGATTGCATACTGTTCTTTTTTTGCCCTGATGAAGGAGACAGTGATCTCTGAAACACATTGACCGGAAAAAAGAATAAAGAGATGAAATAATTAACATCAGTTTCCTTTGGTGACAGCGCGGCACGCACCCGATTTTCCTCCTATACGTTATTGCTCTTCTACTAGGGGCTGCGGCTGTCGCCATTTGTAACGTGCATTTAGGGGTTGTGACTGGCACAACCTTAATAGGTGAGTGCAACTACTATTAATTATTTGTTACCTTACCAGGTAAGACCCTAATTTGTGCGTCTGCTCCAGAGTTATTTCCCTGATTATTAATATCTGACAGGCAGTGATTGATCCTGCATTCTCACCTTCCTCTCTGTTGCACATTCTTATTGTTCCTATATGCTCTCTATTTCCATCAGACTTTTTTTGTCCTTCGGTGGGGCTCTAACATATGTGCACCATTTATTATTTATTTTTATGGATTCCTTTCTTTTTTCATGCTAGCGTTCATTATGCAGTAGTCATTCATGATATATCTTATATTTGTGAATCCATTAGGGCTCTATATGTCTGGTGCATCACATTGGGTCTTTTCAGTGCACAATAGGCACCTTTTTCTGTTATGCTCTGCTGCCACCTTATGGACATCCTATCAGTGATGCCAGAAAAAAATGGACATGTCTCCGTGCAGCAATCACGGACACGCGGGTACGCCGCACGGAGACACGTGCAGTGAAAAATCACTGATGTGTGAGCAGACCCATTCATTATAATGGATCTGCGTATCTCAGTGATTCTGTTATGTTTAAAAAAAAGCACAAACGTACCAGAATCACTGACGTGTGAAACAGGCCTTATAGTGTTTTGATTTATGTATGTATTATACAACTTCTGTGGATCTTGTATGAGTGACTTTTCTTCATTTTATTGGATTGTTTTAAAATATTGAAATAAAGTCACGCTTCCTATGCATCCTTTTGTATTCTGATTGGCTACTATAATACAGTTTTTAGGCACTGAGATCGATACCAGAGGCATGGTCTTCCGCTTACCAGAGGATAAGCTCAAAAGGCTAAGGGACATAATAGAAGGGTTTAGTGCTGTTAATAAGGTGGCATTAAGATAAATGAAATATATCTTCTCGGTCTTCTCGTTTTCTTGCTGAGTTGTGCCAATGGACAGAGGTTTTTCTAGACATTTGCTATTCGAAACTCAGGGAACCAAAGCTCCTGGGTAGAGTTGAGCGCGGTTCGTGGTTCGTGGTTCTCCAGTTCTAGGCTCGAGTGATTTTGGGGCATGTTCTAGATCGAACTAGAACTCGAGCTTTTTGCAAAAGCTCGATAGTTCTAGAAACGTTCGAGAACGGTTCTAGCAGCCAAAAAACAGCTAAATCATAGCTTGGTTTCTGCTGTAATAGTGTAAGTCACTCTGTGAATCAAACTATTATCACATTTCAGTGTATAGTGTGCGTGAACAGCGCCTTCAGATCACTGCTGTTTCTATAATGGCGATCGCCATTTTTTTTTTTTTTTTCTTGTCTTCCTTCCCTAAGTGCGCGCGTCTTGTGGGGCGGGCCAGCATGTCAGCCAATCACAGACACACACACAGCTAAGTTGACTTTGAGCCAGAGAAGCAACGGCATGTGTGATAGGATCTGCATGTCACATGTCCCTGCATTATAAAACCGGACATTTTCTTCACGGACGCCATTATCTGCCTTCTGCGTCTTTGGTGTCAGACATCACTGTCGCAGCTCCGTCCTCCTGAGTCCTATAGCCGATACAGCTGTATGCGCTGCATACACAGCGTTAGACAGCATAGGGAGAGCACTTTATAGCAGTCCTTTTAAGGGCTCAAACCGGCAGGGTCAGAGAGCCATAGGTGACAGGTCCTGCAAACAGCAACAGCATCTGTGTAGCCAAGGTCAGGGATTTCCTCCCTGCATTTCACCATTAGGAGGGAATAGAAAGGCAGGCTTCCATTCCTCTACCCAGAGCACCACAATCCTGCCACTGTACCCTCCTGTCCTCTGCACACTCCAACTCATTATAACTAAGCCATTATACTAGCAAACACTCACTGTACCTAGTGGCATCCTATCTGTGGCTATTGGACTTTGCTATAGTCCCACTAGTGCAAAGACATTTGCAGAGCACGTCTGCCTGCATTGCACACTCCAACTTTTTTAAACTAAGCAATTTTACTAGCAAACACTCAGTGTACCTAGTGGCATCCTATACGTGGCTATTGGACTTTGCTATAGTCCCACTAGTGCCAAGACATTTGCAGAGCGCATCTGCCTGCGTTGCACACTCCAACTAATTTTAACTTAGCCATTATACTAGCAAACACTCAGTGTACCTAGTGGCATCCTATACGTGGCTATTGGACTTTGCTATAGTCCCACTAGTGCCAAGACATTTGCAGAGCGCATCTGCCTGCGTTGCACACTCCAACTAATTATAAGTAAGCCATTATACTAGCAAACACTCAGTGTACCTAGTGGCATCCTATCTGTGGCTATTGGACTTTGCTATAGTCCCACTAGTGCAAAGACATTTGCAGAGCATGTCTGCCTGCATTGCACACTCCAACTTTTTTAAACTAAGCAATTTTACTAGCAAACACTCAGTGTACCTAGTGGCATCCTATACGTGGCTATTGGACTTTGCTATAGTCCCACTAGTGCCAAGACATTTGCAGAGCGCATCTGCCTGCGTTGCACACTCCAACTAATTATAAGTAAGCCATTATACTAGCAAACACTCAGTGTACCTAGTGGCATCCTATCTGTGGCTATTGGACTTTGCTATAGTCCCACTAGTGCCAAGACATTTGCAGAGCGCATCTGCCTGCGTTGCACACTCCAACTAATTATAAGTAAGCCATTATACTAGCAAACACTCAGTGTACCTAGTGGCATCCTATACGTGGCTATTGGACCTTGCTATAGTCCCACTAGTGCCAAGACATTTGCAGAGCGCATCTGCCTGCGTTGCACACTCCAACTAATTATAAGTAAGCCATTATACTAGCAAACACTCAGTGTACCTAGTGGCATCCTATACGTGGCTATTGGACCTTGCTATAGTCCCACTAGTGCCAAGACATTTGCAGAGCGCATCTGCCTGCGTTGCACACTCCAACTAATTATAAGTAAGCCATTATACTAGCAAACACTCAGTGTACCTAGTGGCATCCTATCTGTGGCTATTGGACTTTGCTATAGTCCCACTAGTGCCAAGACATTTGCAGAGCGCATCTGCCTGCGTTGCACACTCCAACTAATTATAAGTAAGCCATTATACTAGCAAACACTCAGTGTACCTAGTGGCATCCTATACGTGGCTATTGGACCTTGCTATAGTCCCACTAGTGCCAAGACATTTGCAGAGCGCATCTGCCTGCGTTGCACACTCCAACTAATTATAAGTAAGCCATTATACTAGCAAACACTCAGTGTACCTAGTGGCATCCTATACGTGGCTATTGGACCTTGCTATAGTCCCACTAGTGCCAAGACATTTGCAGAGCGCATCTGCCTGCGTTGCACACTCCAACTAATTATAAGTAAGCCATTATACTAGCAAAAACTCAGTGTACCTAGTGGCATCCTATCTGTGGCTATTGGACTTTGCTATTGTCCCACCAGTGCAAAGACATTTGCAGAGCACGTCTGCCTGCATTGCACACTCCAACTTTTTTAAACTAAGCAATTTTACTAGCAAACACTCAGTGTACCTAGTGGCATCCTATACGTGGCTATTGGACTTTGCTATAGTCCCACTAGTGCCAAGACATTTGCAGAGCGCATCTGCCTGCGTTGCACACTCCAACTAATTTTAACTTAGCCATTATACTAGCAAACACTCAGTGTACCTAGTGGCATCCTATACGTGGCTATTGGACTTTGCTATAGTCCCACTAGTGCCAAGACATTTGCAGAGCGCATCTGCCTGCGTTGCACACTCCAACTAATTATAAGTAAGCCATTATACTGGCAAACACTCAGTGTACCTAGTGGCATCCTATACGTGGCTATTGGACCTTGCTATAGTCCCACTAGTGCCAAGACATTTGCAGAGCGCATCTGCCTGCGTTGCACACTCCAACTAATTATAAGTAAGCCATTATACTAGCAAACACTCAGTGTACCCAGTGGCATCCTATACGTGGCTATTGGACTTTGCTATAGTCCCACTAGTGCCAAGACATTTGCAGAGCGCATCTGCCTGCGTTGCACACTCCAACTAATTATAAGTAAGCCATTATACTAGCAAACACTCAGTGTACCTAGTGGCATCCTATACGTGGCTATTGGACCTTGCTATAGTCCCACTAGTGCCAAGACATTTGCAGAGCGCATCTGCCTGCGTTGCACACTCCAACTAATTATAAGTAAGCCATTATACTAGCAAACACTCAGTGTACCTAGTGGCATCCTATCTGTGGCTATTGGACTTTGCTATAGTCCCACTAGTGCCAAGACATTTGCAGAGCGCATCTGCCTGCGTTGCACACTCCAACTAATTATAAGTAAGCCATTATACTAGCAAACACTCAGTGTACCTAGTGGCATCCTATACGTGGCTATTGGACTTTGCTATAGTCCCACTAGTGCCAAGACATTTGCAGAGCGCATCTGCCTGCGTTGCACACTCCAACTAATTTTAACTTAGCCATTATACTAGCAAACACTCAGTGTACCTAGTGGCATCCTATACGTGGCTATTGGACTTTGCTATAGTCCCACTAGTGCCAAGACATTTGCAGAGCGCATCTGCCTGCGTTGCACACTCCAACTAATTATAAGTAAGCCATTATACTAGCAAACACTCAGTGTACCTAGTGGCATCCTATCTGTGGCTATTGGACTTTGCTATAGTCCCACTAGTGCCAAGACATTTGCAGAGCGCATCTGCCTGCGTTGCACACTCCAACTAATTTTAACTTAGCCATTATACTAGCAAACACTCAGTGTACCTAGTGGCATCCTATACGTGGCTATTGGACTTTGCTATAGTCCCACTAGTGCCAAGACATTTGCAGAGCGCATCTGCCTGCGTTGCACACTCCAACTCATTATAACTAAGTTGCATTGTCAGGGATATTTATTCTTTATTATTCTGCTGTTAATAAAGCTAGACCACCACTGCAATCTTCACCACCTCTCAATTTTTACTACCACATTTTCAGTCCACAATCTTGTCGCAATCAACATGAGTGGCAAAATGACAGATGCTGGTGGAAAGGGGAAGAGGCGTGGTGGAAAAGGCAAAAAAGGTTTTGTCTGTGGGGAAAGTGGCAAAGCTCCATTATCATCTGCTGAAGATAGACCATCTACCAGCAAAAGTAAGATGTCTACTACTTACCGTGGACAATCCGATGTGCTCCCTTTTTTACGGACACGAACAACAGGAAGAAAGGTAGATAATGGGCAAAAAAGGAAAATGCTTGAATGGATCTCAAGTGGTCCAACAAGTGCCCTCTCAGCCACTTCAAGTACCGCATCCAAAAAACACCAGTCCTCTGAGTTGTCATCCCAATCACACTTGATTTCTCCCAGCTCTGAAGTCTCCATCAGCCCTGCACAGTATGGTGGAACTGAGATGGCTGAGTCTGCAGAGCTGTTCAGTCACACTATAGCCTGGGAATCAGAGGTCTGCTCCCAAGCTACAGTGAGTACAGAACAGGAAATGGTCTGCAGTGATGCCCAGAACCTTTGTGACTCTGATTCAGGCCGTGAGGACCAAGTTTCTGAGCATAATGTTGACCCTTTGTCACAAACTGTAACACCTGTGGTTATAGACAATGAGGAACATACTGATGAAGATGAGACGCAGATACCCGATTGGGATGACAACTTAAATATTCGGTCAGGGCAAGAAGAGGCTCGGTCTGAGGGGAAGGGGAGTGAAAACACAACAATTGATGATGAAGTTCTAGATCCCACCTACTGTCAACCCCCAGTCAGGCACTCGAGGAGGTCAACAGAGGCGGTGGAGGAGGATGCAACCGACGACGAAGTTACCTTGCGCCTTCCTGGACAGAGTCGGAGCACTGGTAGCACGTCTACAACTGCATCCTCAGCCACCACTCTGCCTATGAGCATTATTCGGGGTGGATCAACAGGTCGCATGGCCTCTAAGCCTTGCCTAGCCTGGTCCTTTTTTGACATAGAAAAAGATCGCCCAAATCATGTGATATGTAAAATTTGTCATGATTCTCTTAGTAGAGGTCAAAACCTCAGCAGTTTGACAACTTCTTCCATGAATCGTCACATGAATAAATATCATAGGTCCCGGTGGGAAGCTCACTGTGCTGCAATGCTGCAAGAGCGAACCATCCACCGCCTGCCCCTTCCAGTGCATCCGCGCGCTCTTCATCTTCTAGGACTGTGGGGACAGCTGTCACACCTGTTTTTCCACGCCAAACTTCCACCACTGTAACCGCAACAGGCAGTTTGCTTGTAAGGTCGTCAGTTGGTTTGGAAGGGGAAACAAGTGAGTGTGTACAGCTCTCTCAGACATCGATAGCACCAACGTTGGATGAAGGCAACATCATGTCTCCGCCTGCACTTTCCTCACAAACCTGCATTTTTCCAGGGACACCCTACTCAACACCGTCTACACACAGCAGCCAGATCTCTGTCCCTCAGATGTGGTCAAATAAAAGGCCACTTCCTCCGACCCATGACAAAGCTAAGAGGTTGACTCTATCCCTCTGTAAGCTGTTGGCTACCGAAATGCTGCCTTTCCGCCTAGTGGACACACAGGATTTTAGAGACCTTATGTCTGTTGCTGTGCCCCAGTACCAGATGCCTAGTCGCCACTACTTCTCTAAGAAAGGTGTGCCCGCGCTACACCAGCATGTCGCACACAACATCACTGCTTCCTTGAGAAACTCTGTGTGTGAACGGGTGCATTTCACCACCGATACTTGGACCAGTAAGCATGGACAGGGACGTTACATGTCGCTGACTGGGCACTGGGTAACTATGGTGATAGATGGTGAAGGGTCTGCTGCACAAGTCTTGCCGTCCCCACGACTTGTGTGTCAATCCTCTGTCTGTCCAAGTTCCGCCACAGCTTCTGCATCCTCCACCTCATCTGGGTCCTCCACCTCCGCCCCAAGCCTGCCTGGTCAGGCCACCAGCGTTCTCACTGCGCAGAAGGAATCACGCACAAGTGGGCGGGGCCTGTTCTTCGTGTTTCCTAAGCTAGGAGTCAGGTCTCCTTGTGTCTCTGTGATATACTTGCCTATCTCTCTTCTAGAGCCGCTCCTGCCTCGCCATCCGGTCCTGCCGATTCCCGAACCCCGAACGCTGACTATCTGCCATCCCGTCAGTCCGTACCATCTCTGATCCCTGTGGTGACCCGTCCTCTCGCTCCATCGGTTCCGGACTGTTGATGTGACGATTCATGGAAGAAGTTGTCAAACTGCTGAGGTTTTGACCTCTACTAAGAGAATCATGACAAATTTTACATATCACATGATTTGGGCGATCTTTTTCTATGTCAAAAAAGGACCAGGCTAGGCAAGGCTTAGAGGCCATGCGACCTGTTGATCCACCCCGAATAATGCTCATAGGCAGAGTGGTGGCTGAGGATGCAGTTGTAGACGTGCTACCAGTGCTCCGACTCTGTCCAGGAAGGCGCAAGGTAACTTCGTCGTTGGTTGCATCCTCCTCCACCGCCTCTGTTGACCTCCTCGAGTGCCTGACTGGGGGTTGACAGTAGGTGGGATCTAGAACTTCATCATCAATTGTTGTGTTTGCACTCCCCTCCCCCTCAGACCGAGCCTCTTCTTGCCCTGACCGAATATTTAAGTTGTCATCCCAATCGGGTATCTGCGTCTCATCTTTATCAGTATGTTCCTCATTGTCTATAACCACAGGTGTTACAGTTTGTGACAAAGGGTCAACATTATGCTCAGAAACTTGGTCCTCATGGCCTGAATCAGAGTCACAAAGGTTCTGGGCATCACTGCAGACCATTTCCTGTTCTGTACTCACTGTAGCTTGGGAGCAGACCTCTGATTCCCAGGCTATAGTGTGACTGAACAGCTCTGCAGACTCAGCCATCTCAGTTCCACCATACTGTGCAGGGCTGATGGAGACTTCAGAGCTGGGAGAAATCAAGTGTGATTGGGATGACAACTCAGAGGACTGGTGTTTTTTGGATGCGGTACTTGAAGTGGCTGAGAGGGCACTTGTTGGACCACTTGAGATCCATTCAAGCATTTTCCTTTTTTGCCCATCATCTACCTTTCTTCCTGTTGTTCGTGTCCGTAAAAAAGGGAGCACATCGGATTGTCCACGGTAAGTAGTAGACATCTTACTTTTGCTGGTAGACGGTCTATCTTCAGCAGATGATAATGGAGCTTTGCCACTTTCCCCACAGACAAAACCTTTTTTGCCTTTTCCACCACGCCTCTTCCCCTTTCCACCAGCATCTGTCATTTTGCCACTCATGTTGATTGCGACAAGATTGTGGACTGAAAATGTGGTAGTAAAAATTGAGAGGTGGTGAAGATTGCAGTGGTGGTCTAGCTTTATTAACAGCAGAATAATAAAGAATAAATATCCCTGACAATGCAACTTAGTTATAATGAGTTGGAGTGTGCAACGCAGGCAGATGCGCTCTGCAAATGTCTTGGCACTAGTGGGACTATAGCAAAGTCCAATAGCCACGTATAGGATGCCACTAGGTACACTGAGTGTTTGCTAGTATAATGGCTAAGTTAAAATTAGTTGGAGTGTGCAACGCAGGCAGATGCGCTCTGCAAATGTCTTGGCACTAGTGGGACTATAGCAAAGTCCAATAGCCACGTATAGGATGCCACTAGGTACACTGAGTGTTTGCTAGTATAATGGCTTACTTATAATTAGTTGGAGTGTGCAACGCAGGCAGATGCGCTCTGCAAATGTCTTGGCACTAGTGGGACTATAGCAAAGTCCAATAGCCACGTATAGGATGCCACTAGGTACACTGAGTGTTTGCTAGTATAATGGCTAAGTTAAAATTAGTTGGAGTGTGCAACGCAGGCAGATGCGCTCTGCAAATGTCTTGGCACTAGTGGGACTATAGCAAAGTCCAATAGCCACGTATAGGATGCCACTAGGTACACTGAGTGTTTGCTAGTATAATGGCTTACTTATAATTAGTTGGAGTGTGCAACGCAGGCAGATGCGCTCTGCAAATGTCTTGGCACTAGTGGGACAATAGCAAGGTCCAATAGCCACGTATAGGATGCCACTAGGTACACTGAGTGTTTGCTAGTATAATGGCTTACTTATAATTAGTTGGAGTGTGCAACGCAGGCAGATGCGCTCTGCAAATGTCTTGGCACTAGTGGGACTATAGCAAAGTCCAATAGCCACGTATAGGATGCCACTAGGTACACTGAGTGTTTGCTAGTATAATGGCTTACTTATAATTAGTTGGAGTGTGCAACGCAGGCAGATGCGCTCTGCAAATGTCTTGGCACAAGTGGGACTATAGCAAGGTCCAATAGCCACGTATAGGATGCCACTAGGTACACTGAGTGTTTGCTAGTATAATGGCTTACTTATAATTAGTTGGAGTGTGCAACGCAGGCAGATGCGCTCTGCAAATGTCTTGGCACTAGTGGGACTATAGCAAAGTCCAATAGCCACGTATAGGATGCCACTAGGTACACTGAGTGTTTGCTAATATAATGGCTTACTTATAATTAGTTGGAGTGTGCAACGCAGGCAGATGCGCTCTGCAAATGTCTTGGCACTAGTGGGACTATAGCAAGGTCCAATAGCCACGTATAGGATGCCACTAGGTACACTGAGTGTTTGCTAGTATAATGGCTTACTTATAATTAGTTGGAGTGTGCAACGCAGGCAGATGCGCTCTGCAAATGTCTTGGCACTAGTGGGACTATAGCAAAGTCCAATAGCCACGTATAGGATGCCACTAGGTACACTGAGTGTTTGCTAGTAAAATTGCTTAGTTTAAAAAAGTTGGAGTGTGCAATGCAGGCAGACGTGCTCTGCAAATGTCTTTGCACTAGTGGGACTATAGCAAAGTCCAATAGCCACAGATAGGATGCCACTAGGTACACTGAGTTTTTGCTAGTATAATGGCTTACTTATAATTAGTTGGAGTGTGCAACGCAGGCAGATGCGCTCTGCAAATGTCTTGGCACTAGTGGGACTATAGCAAGGTCCAATAGCCACGTATAGGATGCCACTAGGTACACTGAGTGTTTGCTAGTATAATGGCTTACTTATAATTAGTTGGAGTGTGCAACGCAGGCAGATGCGCTCTGCAAATGTCTTGGCACTAGTGGGACTATAGCAAAGTCCAATAGCCACAGATAGGATGCCAATAGGTACACTGAGTGTTTGCTAGTATAATGGCTTACTTATAATTAGTTGGAGTGTGCAACGCAGGCAGATGCGCTCTGCAAATGTCTTGGCACTAGTGGGACTATAGCAAGGTCCAATAGCCACGTATAGGATGCCACTAGGTACACTGAGTGTTTGCTAGTATAATGGCTTACTTATAATTAGTTGGAGTGTGCAACGCAGGCAGATGCGCTCTGCAAATGTCTTGGCACTAGTGGGACTATAGCAAAGTCCAATAGCCACGTATAGGATGCCACTAGGTACACTGAGTGTTTGCTAGTATAATGGCTTACTTATAATTAGTTGGAGTGTGCAACGCAGGCAGATGCGCTCTGCAAATGTCTTGGCACTAGTGGGACTATAGCAAGGTCCAATAGCCACGTATAGGATGCCACTAGGTACACTGAGTGTTTGCTAGTATAATGGCTTACTTATAATTAGTTGGAGTGTGCAACACAGGCAGATGCGCTCTGCAAATGTCTTGGCACTAGTGGGACTATAGCAAAGTCCAATAGCCACAGATAGGATGCCACTAGGTACACTGAGTGTTTGCTAGTATAATGGCTTACTTATAATTAGTTGGAGTGTGCAACGCAGGCAGATGCGCTCTGCAAATGTCTTGGCACTAGTGGGACTATAGCAAAGTCCAATAGCCACGTATAGGATGCCACTAGGTACACTGAGTGTTTGCTAGTAAAATTGCTTAGTTTAAAAAAGTTGGAGTGTGCAATGCAGGCAGACGTGCTCTGCAAATGTCTTTGCACTAGTGGGACTATAGCAAAGTCCAATAGCCACAGATAGGATGCCACTAGGTACACTGAGTGTTTGCTAGTATAATGGCTTACTTATAATTAGTTGGAGTGTGCAACGCAGGCAGATGCGCTCTGCAAATGTCTTGGCACTAGTGGGACTATAGCAAAGTCCAATAGCCACGTATAGGATGCCACTAGGTACACTGAGTGTTTGCTAGTAAAATTGCTTAGTTTAAAAAAGTTGGAGTGTGCAATGCAGGCAGACGTGCTCTGCAAATGTCTTTGCACTAGTGGGACTATAGCAAAGTCCAATAGCCACAGATAGGATGCCACTAGGTACACTGAGTGTTTGCTAGTATAATGGCTTACTTATAATTAGTTGGAGTGTGCAACGCAGGCAGATGCGCTCTGCAAATGTCTTGGCACTAGTGGGACTATAGCAAGGTCCAATAGCCACGTATAGGATGCCACTAGGTACACTGAGTGTTTGCTAGTATAATGGCTAAGTTAAAATTAGTTGGAGTGTGCAACGCAGGCAGATGCGCTCTGCAAATGTCTTGGCACTAGTGGGACTATAGCAAAGTCCAATAGCCACGTATAGGATGCCACTAGGTACACTGAGTGTTTGCTAGTATAATGGCTTACTTATAATTAGTTGGAGTGTGCAACGCAGGCAGATGCTCTCTGCAAATGTCTTGGCACTAGTGGGACTATAGCAAGGTCCAATAGCCACGTATAGGATGCCACTAGGTACACTGAGTGTTTGCTAGTATAATGGCTTACTTATAATTAGTTGGAGTGTGCAACGCAGGCAGATGCGCTCTGCAAATGTCTTGGCACTAGTGGGACTATAGCAAAGTCCAATAGCCACGTATAGGATGCCACTAGGTACACTGAGTGTTTGCTAGTATAATGGCTTACTTATAATTAGTTGGAGTGTGCAACGCAGGCAGATGCGCTCTGCAAATGTCTTGGCACTAGTGGGACTATAGCAAGGTCCAATAGCCACGTATAGGATGCCACTAGGTACACTGAGTGTTTGCTAGTATAATGGCTAAGTTAAAATTAGTTGGAGTGTGCAACGCAGGCAGATGCGCTCTGCAAATGTCTTGGCACTAGTGGGACTATAGCAAAGTCCAATAGCCACGTATAGGATGCCACTAGGTACACTGAGTGTTTGCTAGTAAAATTGCTTAGTTTAAAAAAGTTGGAGTGTGCAATGCAGGCAGACGTGCTCTGCAAATGTCTTTGCACTAGTGGGACTATAGCAAAGTCCAAAAGCCACAGATAGGATGCCACTAGGTACACTGAGTTTTTGCTAGTATAATGGCTTACTTATAATTAGTTGGAGTGTGCAACGCAGGCAGATGCGCTCTGCAAATGTCTTGGCACTAGTGGGACTATAGCAAGGTCCAATAGCCACGTATAGGATGCCACTAGGTACACTGAGTGTTTGCTAGTATAATGGCTTACTTATAATTAGTTGGAGTGTGCAACGCAGGCAGATGCGCTCTGCAAATGTCTTGGCACTAGTGGGACTATAGCAAGGTCCAATAGCCACGTATAGGATGCCACTAGGTACACTGAGTGTTTGCTAGTATAATGGCTTACTTATAATTAGTTGGAGTGTGCAACGCAGGCAGATGCGCTCTGCAAATGTCTTGGCACTAGTGGGACTATAGCAAAGTCCAATAGCCACAGATAGGATGCCACTAGGTACACTGAGTGTTTGCTAGTATAATGGCTTACTTATAATTAGTTGGAGTGTGCAACGCAGGCAGATGCGCTCTGCAAATGTCTTGGCACTAGTGGGACTATAGCAAGGTCCAATAGCCACGTATAGGATGCCACTAGGTACACTGAGTGTTTGCTAGTATAATGGCTTACTTATAATTAGTTGGAGTGTGCAACGCAGGCAGATGCGCTCTGCAAATGTCTTGGCACTAGTGGGACTATAGCAAGGTCCAATAGCCACGTATAGGATGCCACTAGGTACACTGAGTGTTTGCTAGTATAATGGCTTACTTATAATTAGTTGGAGTGTGCAACGCAGGCAGATGCGCTCTGCAAATGTCTTGGCACTAGTGGGACTATAGCAAAGTCCAATAGCCACAGATAGGATGCCACTAGGTACACTGAGTGTTTGCTAGTATAATGGCTTACTTATAATTAGTTGGAGTGTGCAACGCAGGCAGATGCGCTCTGCAAATATCTTGGCACTAGTGGGACTATAGCAAAGTCCAATAGCCACGTATAGGATGCCACTAGGTACACTGAGTGTTTGCTAGTAAAATTGCTTAGTTTAAAAAAGTTGGAGTGTGCAATGCAGGCAGACGTGCTCTGCAAATGTCTTTGCACTAGTGGGACTATAGCAAAGTCCAATAGCCACAGATAGGATGCCACTAGGTACACTGAGTGTTTGCTAGTATAATGGCTTACTTATAATTAGTTGGAGTGTGCAACGCAGGCAGATGCGCTCTGCAAATGTCTTGACACTAGTGGGACTATAGCAAAGTCCAATAGCCACATATAGGATGCCACTAGGTACACTGAGTGTTTGCTAGTATAATGGCTAAGTTAAAATTAGTTGGAGTGTGCAACGCAGGCAGATGCGCTCTGCAAATGTCTTGGCACTAGTGGGACTATAGCAAAGTCCAATAGCCACGTATAGGATGCCACTAGGTACACTGAGTGTTTGCTAGTAAAATTGCTTAGTTTAAAAAAGTTGGAGTGTGCAATGCAGGCAGACGTGCTCTGCAAATGTCTTTGCACTAGTGGGACTATAGCAAAGTCCAATAGCCACAGATAGGATGCCACTAGGTACACTGAGTGTTTGCTAGTATAATGGCTTAGTTATAATGAGTTGGAGTGTGCAGAGGACAGGAGGGTACAGTGGCAGGATTGTGGTGCTCTGGGTAGAGGAATGGAAGCCTGCCTTTCTATTCCCTCCTAATGGTGAAATGCAGGGAGGAAATCCCTGACCTTGGCTACACAGATGCTGTTGCTGTTTGCAGGACCTGTCACCTATGGCTCTCTGACCCTGCCGGTTTGAGCCCTTAAAAGGACTGCTATAAAGTGCTCTCCCTATGCTGTCTAACGCTGTGTATGCAGCGCATACAGCTGTATCGGCTATAGGACTCAGGAGGACGGAGCTGCGACAGTGATGTCTGACACCAAAGACGCAGAAGGCAGATAATGGCGTCCGTGAAGAAAATGTCCGGTTTTATAATGCAGGGACATGTGACATGCAGATCCTATCACACATGCCGTTGCTTCTCTGGCTCAAAGTCAACTTAGCTGTGTGTGTGTGTCTGTGATTGGCTGACATGCTGGCCCGCCCCACAAGACGCGCGCACTTAGGGAAGGAAGACAAGAAAAAAAAAAAAAAAATGGCGATCGCCATTATAGAAACAGCAGTGATCTGAAGGCGCTGTTCACGCACACTATACACTGAAATGTGATAATAGTTTGATTCACAGAGTGACTTACACTATTACAGCAGAAACCAAGCTATGATTTAGCTGTTTTTTGGCTGCTAGAACCGTTCTCGAACGTTTCTAGAACTATCGAGCTTTTGCAAAAAGCTCGAGTTCTAGTTCGATCTAGAACATGCCCCAAAATCACTCGAGCCTAGAACTGGAGAACCACGAACCACGAACCGCGCTCAACTCTATCCAGGAGCTTTGGTTCCCTGAGTTTCCAATAGCAAATGTCTAGAAAAAACTCTGTCCATTGGCACAACTCAGCAAGAAAACGAGAAGACCGAGAAGATATATTTCATTTATCTTAATGCCACCTTATTAACAGCACTAAACCCTTCTATTATGTCCCTAAGCCTTTTGAGCTTATCCTCTGGTAAGCGGAAGACCATGCCTCTGGTATCGATCTCAGTGCCTAAAAACTGTATTATAGTAGCCAATCAGAATACAAAAGGATGCATAGGAAGCGTGACTTTATTTCAATATTTTAAAACAATCCAATAAAATGAAGAAAAGTCACTCATACAAGATCCACAGAAGTTGTATAATACATACATAAATCAAAACACTATAAGGCCTGTTTCACACGTCAGTGATTCTGGTACGTTTGTGCTTTTTTTTAAACATAACATAATCACTGAGATACGCAGATCCATTATAATGAATTGGTCTGCTCACACATCAGTGATTTTTCACTGCACGTGTCTCCGTGCGGCGTACCCGCGTGTCCGTGATTGCTGCACGGAGACATGTCCATTTTTTTCTGGCATCACTGATAGGATGTCCATAAGGTGGCAGCAGAGCATAACAGAAAAAGGTGCCTATTGTGCACTGAAAAGACGCAATGTGATGCACCAGATATATAGAGCCCTAATGGATTCACAAATATAAGATATATCATGAATGACTACTGCATAATGAACGCTAGCATGAAAAAAGAAAGGAATCCATAAAAATAAATAATAAATGGTGCACATATGTTAGAGCCCCACCGAAGGACAAAAAAAGTCTGATGGAAATAGAGAGCATATAGGAACAATAAGAATGTGCAACAGAGAGGAAGGTGAGAATGCAGGATCAATCACTGCCTGTCAGATATTAATAATCAGGGAAATAACTCTGGAGCAGACGCACAAATTAGGGTCTTACCTGGTAAGGTAACAAATAATTAATAGTAGTTGCACTCACCTATTAAGGTTGTGCCAGTCACAACCCCTAAATGCACGTTACAAATGGCGACAGCCGCAGCCCCTAGTAGAAGAGCAATAACGTATAGGAGGAAAATCGGGTGCGTGCCGCGCTGTCACCAAAGGAAACTGATGTTAATTATTTCATCTCTTTATTCTTTTTTCCGGTCAATGTGTTTCAGAGATCACTGTCTCCTTCATCAGGGCAAAAAAAGAACAGTATGCAATCAAAGGAGGAAGAACCTCTATATATACACATATGGAGCTACGTCAGAGGACTGACTGCTGTATTTCAAATACTGCCGGGATGGTCAACTGTTACAATACCGGCCATAAAAGTTCTCAAGTGATATATTGAGAAACATTTATAAAATCACTGGGGTATAGTGTTTCAAATTTCATCAGCTTTTTGAGACAAAAATCAGAAAAAGAAGAAGAAGGACAAAATGAAAAAAAGAAAAAAAAGAAGAAAAAACAAACAAAAAGGGAGCATTGAGCTCCAGACCCTGTATTGAGTCTTAGAAGTGTAGTGACAAGTGCATCTGTCCACAACCCTGTAAGGGTGAACGGGATGACGGACAAGAAAAATTATGTTCGTGGCAAAAAATGGTGGTGTTGCTATATAAAATTGCATTAAGAATAAAGAAAGGAAAAATTTCTTTATAAAAGTAGTGAAGAAAAAAGTGGAAAAAAGGGGAGTGTAAGCCATTTTACTAATAAATAGTGATGAGCGAGCATGCTTGTTACTACTCGGTACTCGCACGAGTATCACTGTACTCGGTCTACTCGCGACCGAGTAATCTCGCGATACTCGTGCTGTACTCGTGGTCTTCATCCCTGCATGTTGGCGCTCTTTTGAGAGCCAGCCCTCATGCAGGGATTGGCTGGCAGACCACTGCAATGCCACAGCCCTGTTAGTTGTGGAATTGCAGTGATTGGCCGGCCTGCACAGCGTGACCGAGCCTTTATACCGGCGGGCGCGCTGTGCTCTGCTCACAGCTATCCAGACAGTCAGTGCAGGGAGAGGGTCGCTGCTTCAGGGAAAGGTTTGCGGCCCTTTATAGCTATTTCCGTAGCAGGGCTGCAAACAGTGTGACCAAAAGTCCTTCTCAGGACTATTCTAGTTGTATACAGGCAGGCAGGGTATAGCCAGGTCGGAGTACAGTAGCAGAGTCCTTCTCAGGACTATTGTTGCTGTATACAGGCAGGGTATAGCCAGGTTGGAATACAGGCTAGTGACCAAAAGAGTCCTTGTCAGGACTATTGTAGCAGTATACAGGCAGGCAGGCAGGCAGGCAGGCAGGGTATATAGCCATTCCTAGTGGTGACCGTATACCAGCCTTCATCATATCTGGGGCTGGTGTACACAGTCTAAAACAGTCCTGATAGTGTCAGACTTCTCAGCAATTGTCGCTCCTAAAACCTGTTAGGTTCTTAGTGCGTCCGTGCTTGCATTTAAAAACCGCACGTGTGTGCCTGTCGGTGGCAGCGTACAGGTGCACTTGTGTGCGTTTTTACCAAACTATTATATAACGCACAAGTGTAGTGTATAATACACGTCAGTCAGCAGTGGCTGATAGTGTCAGAGTTCTCGTCATTAATTTTTGCTCCTAAAACCTGTGTTAGGTTCTTAGTGCGTCCGTGCTTGCATTTAAAAACCGCACGTGTGTGCCTGTCGGTGGCAGCGTACAGGTGCACTTGTGTGCGTTTTTACCAAACTATTATATAACGCACAAGTGTAGTGTATAATACACGTCAGTCAGCAGTGGCTGATAGTGTCAGAGTTCTCGTCATTAATTTTTGCTCCTAAAACCTGTGTTAGGTTCTTAGTGCGTCCGTGCTTGCATTTAAAAACCGCACGTGTGTGCCTGTCGGTGGCAGCGTACAGGTGCACTTGTGTGCGTTTTTACCAAACTATTATATAACGCACAAGTGTAGTGTATAATACACGTCAGTCAGCAGTGGCTGATAGTGTCAGAGTTCTCGTCATTAATTTTTGCTCCTAAAACCTGTTAGGTTCTTAGTGCGTCCGTGCTTGCATTTAAAAACCGCACGTGTGTGCCTGTCGGTGGCAGCGTACAGGTGCACTTCTGTGCGTTTTTACCAAACTATTATATAACGCACAAGTGTAGTGTATAATACACGTCAGTCAGCAGTGGCTGATAGTGTCAGAGTTCTCATCATTAATTTTTGCTCCTAAAACCTGTTAGGTTCTTAGTGCGTCCGTGCTTGCATTTAAAAACCGCACGTGTGTGCCTGTCGGTGGCAGCGTACAGGTGCACAATTTGCACAAACTTTGATATAACGCCCAAGTCTAGTGAATACACGTCAGCACAGCATTGCAAAATGCGCAAGGGCGTTGGCAAGGAACAAGGAAGTGGACGTGATGGTGGTGCAGGCAGAGGCCGAGGTCGTGGGCAAGCTCTAATTTTGCCACAACAAAGGGCCACATCTAGTCGCTCGCACGTCCTGTCCCAAATTCTTGGGGACCGCAGCAGTACACCGCTCTTGAACCAAGACCAGTGTCAACAGGTTGTTAGTTGGATAGCGGATAATGCTTCCAGTCAGATTGGCACCACCACAAACACTCTGTCTTCCACACGGTCAAGTGTCAGTAGCCGTGATACTGCACCGCACATTTCAGAACCTGATCCTCCTTCCTACCACAAGGCTGAGTACACGTCCTCGGACATTAATGATCCCACACTTGGACACTCGGAAGAGCTGTTCACGTTTCCATTCGCACATTCTGGCCTCTCGCCAGCTCATGTTGAAGTGGGTCATGAGGAGATCGTATGTACAGATGGCCAAATATTTGAGCAGCCACGTTCTCAGGAAGTTGGCAACGTGTCTCAACAAGGGGTGGACGATGATGAGACACAATTGTCAGGAAGTCAGGAGGAGGAGCAGGGTGCGGAAGAGGAAGACGACGTGGTGGATGATCCAGTAACTGACCCAACCTGGCAGGAGGATATGCAGAGCGAGGACAGCAGTGCACAGGGGGAGGGAGGCGTAGCATCCCAACAGGCAGTAAGAAGCAGGGTGGTGGCTCCAGGCAGAAGTCAGGCAACCGTTCCCCGGAACAACAACACGACACAAGGTGCCTGTACAAATGTTAGGTCTTCCCGAGTCTGGCAGTTTTTTAAGTTGGATCCAGATGATTCTAAAAAGGCCATTTGCAACACCTGCCGTGCCAGCATCAGCAGGGGTACCAAAACTAGCAGCCTGACCACCACCAGCATGATCAGGCACATGTCAGCCAAGCACCCGACTTTGTGGGAAGTACAACAGAGTCGAGGAGCAGTGCTTGCTAATGTCACTGCTACGTCTTCGCTGGTTGTGCATGCGAGCCAATCCCCTGTCCATGCTGCCTGCGAACAAGCCTCCTCCGGTCCTGCACCTGCAGTTGCCTACTCAGAAATAACACCATCATCAAGCACGTCCTTGTCCCAGCGCAGCGTTCAGTTATCCATTCAGCAAACCTTTGAACGCAGGCGCAAATACACTGCCAACACCCCACATGCCACAGTTCTAAATGCTAACATTTCGCGACTGCTTGCGCTGGAAATGTTGCCTTTTAGGCTGGTGGAGACAGAAGCATTCCGCGACCTGATGGCGGCAGCTGTCCCACGTTACTCGGTCCCCAGCCGCCACTATTTCTCCCGGTGTGCCGTCCCCGCGTTGCATAACCACGTGTCACAAAACATCACACGTGCCCTGAACAACGCTGTTTCACCCAAAGTCCACCTAACCACAGACACGTGGACAAGTGCTTGTGGGCAAGGCCGCTACATCTCGTTGACGGCACACTGGGTTAATATTGTGGAAGCTGGGACCCAGTCTGAGCGAGGGACGGAACACGTCCTTCCCACACCAAGGTTTGCAGGCCCTACCTCAGTCAGTGTTTCACCCACACTCTACAGCTCCGGAATGTCATGCTCTTCAGCCTCCTCCTCCTGCGCATCCTCATCCACTGTACCCTCCACACCAGTCCCAAGCTGGAAGCACTGCAGCACTGCCTCGGCGAAGCGGCAACAGGCTGTGCTGAAGCTAATCTGCATAGGTGACAAACCCCACAATGCAGAAGAGCTGTGGACAGCTCTGAAACAGCAGGCAGATCACTGGCTCACACCTCTGAACCTAAAGCCAGGAAAGGTCGTGTGTGACAATGGCCGGAACCTGGTGGCGGCTTTGAGGCGAGGCCAGCTGACACATGTTCCACGCGTGGCCCATGTGCTCAACCTCGTGGTTCAGCGGTTTCTAAAGTCATACCCAGAGCTGTCTAATCTGCTGGTAAAAGTTCGCCGCCTGTCTGCACATTTTCGAAAGTCACCTACTGCTTCAGCCGGCCTTGCCGGCTTTCAGCGCAGTTTGCATCTTCCGGCTCACAGACTGGTGTGTGATGTCCCCACGCGTTGGAATTCAACTCTGCACATGTTGGTCAGGATATGTGAGCAGAAGAGGGCAGTTGTTGAGTACCTGCATCACCTAAGCCGTCGGGAAATGGGTCAAACTCCACACATAACACCTGAGGAGTGGAGATGGATGTCCGACCTATGTACCATCCTCCAAAACTTTGAGGACTCCACCAAGATGGTGAGTGGTGATGACGCCATTATTAGCGTCACCATACCGCTACTCTGCCTTCTAAAACGGTCTCTGCTCAAAACCAAACATGATGCATTGCAGGCGGAGCGCGATGAGTTGCAGCAAGAAACAGTAGTGGGTGTGGGTGATAACACACAGCCCAGCCTCGTCTCATCACAACGTGCAGTGGAGGACTATGACGAGGAGGAGGATGAAGACATGGAGCAAATCTCCGGCCAAATTGAGGATATGACATGCACACCAGTCATATCCTCGGTTCAGCGTGGCTGGCCAGAGGACAGGGTAGATGAGGAGGAGGAGGAGGAGGAGGAGGACAGCATGTTCAGTCAACGTGTTGGTCAGGCTACTGAAGTCCTGGCTGTTAAGAGTCTGGCGCACATGGCTGACTTTATGGTAAGCTGCCTGTCTCGTGACCCTCGCGTTAAGAACATCTTGGCCGACAATCATTACTGGTTGGTAACACTGTTAGACCCACGCTACAAGGAGAACTTTATGTCTCTTATTCCCGAGGCGGAGAGGTCAACCAAAATGCAGCAGTTCCGGAAGGCCATAGTCACGGAAGTAGGCAAAGCATTCCCCTCACAAAACGCTAGCGGCATAGGTCAGGAATCAGTGGACAACCAAGGCGTACAGCCGAGAGAGGCACAAGTCCAATCCGCCAGAGGTAGGGGAACAGTCTTTAAGATGTGGGACAGTTTTCTCAGCCCCTCACGTACCACAGCCCCTGAGGTGCGGGGTAGTGCCACAAGAAATCCTAAGTTTGCCCAGATGCTCAAGGAGTACCTTGCAGATCGAACAACTGTACTCCGACATTCCTCTGTGCCTTACAATTATTGGGTATCCAAGGTGGACACGTGGCATGAATTGGCTCTCTACGCCTTGGAAGTCCTGGCCTGCCCTGCCGCTAGCGTTTTGTCAGAGCGTGTTTTTAGTGCCGCAGGTGGAATCATTACAGATAAACGCACCCGCCTGTCAACTGAAAATGCTGACAGGCTGACTCTGATCAAGATGAACAAGGGTTGGATTGGGCCAGACTTCACCACACCACCAGCAAATGAGAGCGGAATTTAAAGTTTGTAACGGGAATTTGCCATGTACCTCCAGTCACCCATGGGTACACACTTCTGGACTTTGGATAATCGCTGGACTGCTCCTCCTTCTCCTCATGCGCCACCATGATGACCGTTACAAGAGTTAGGCCTTTGTTTCAGGTATACCCCCAGTGGTAAATTTTTTCGCCCATTCTTTGCAGAATGGACATTACAACGACAGGAGACCCGCTCCTTTGCAATGGGAACAATGTTTTGAGGCCCTCATGCACGTCTCTATGCAGGGACAACGTGGAGCCTCCCAATTTTTGGCTGCCCTGCCAAAGGGCTATACTATAATACACCCACTTCCTGACAATGGACACTTAATGTTTTGAGGCCCTCATGCACGTCTCTATCCAGGGACAACGTGGAGCCTCCCAATTTTTGGCTGCCCTGCCAAAGGGCTATACTACAAAAGACCCACTTCCTGACAATGGACACTTAATGTTTTGAGGCCCTCATGCACGTCTCTATCCAGGGACAACGTGGAGCCTCCCAATTTTTGTCTGCCCTGCCTAAGGGCTATACTATAATACACCCACTTCCTGACAATGGACACTTAATGTTTTGAGGCCCTCATGCACGTCTCTATCCAGGGACAACGTGGAGCCTCCCAATTTTTGGCTGCCCTGCCAAAGGGCTATACTACAAAAGACCCACTTCCTGACAATGGACACTTAATGTTTTGAGGCCCTCATGCACGTCTCTATCCAGGGACAACGTGGAGCCTCCCAATTTTTGGCTGCCCTGCCTAAGGGCTATACTATAATACACCCACTTCCTGACAATGGACACTTAATGTTTTGAGGCCCTCATGCACGTCTCTATCCAGGGACAACGTGGAGCCTCCCAATTTTTGGCTGCCCTGCCAAAGGGCTATACTATAATACACCCACTTCCTGACAATGGACACTTAATGTTTTGAGGCCCTCATGCACGTCTCTATCCAGGGACAACGTGGAGCCTCCCAATTTTTGGCTGCCCTGCCAAAGGGCTATACTACAAAAGACCCACTTCCTTCCAATGGGCACTTCAGGTTTACAGGCCCTCATGCACGTCTCTATCCAGGGACAACGTGGAGCCTCCCAATTTTTGGCTGCCCTGCCTAAGGGCTATACTATAATACACCCACTTCCTGACAATGGACACTTAATGTTTTGAGGCCCTCATGCATGTCTCTATCCAGGGACAACGTGGAGCCTCCCAATTATTGGCTGCCCTGCCAAAGGGCTATACTACAAAAGACCCACTTCCTTCCAATGGGCACTTCAGGTTTACAGGCCCTCATGCACGTCTCTATCCAGGGACAACGTGGAGCCTCCCAATTTTTGGCTGCCCTGCCAAAGGGCTATACTACAAAAGACCCACTTCCTTCCAATGGGCACTTCAGGTTTACAGGCCCTCATGCACGTCTCTATCCAGGGACAACGTGGAGCCTCCCAATTTTTGGCTGCCCTGCCTAAGGGCTATACTATAATACACCCACTTCCTGACACTGGACACTTAATGTTTTGAGGCCCTCATGCACGTCTCTATCCAGGGACAACGTGGAGCCTCCCAATTTTTGGCTGCCCTGCCTAAGGGCTATACTACAATAGACCCACTTCCTTACAATGGGCACTTCAGGTTTACAGGCCATCATGCACGTCTGTATGCAGGGGCATTGGTGAACCTCACAATTTTGGACTGCCCTGGCAAAGGAAAATACTACAAAGACTCAGTTCCTCAAAATGGGCACATTAGACTCAGAGGCCTTTATGTACGTCTCTTCTCAGGGACATCGGAGTGCCACACAATGTTTTACGTAAAATCTTTCATGTATTGATCTCAAAAAGTAACATACATTAGCTCTATCTCACTATTGGGTATGTGCCCTTAACATTTCCGCTATGAAAAATCATTTTGGTGTCATTTTGGAAGGTTTTCTGGTGAGTCCGTAAAAATGGCGTAAAACGCGGACAAAATTATTCACAGCTGTGACTTTTGAGTGATAAATGCTTCAAGGGGTCTTCCCCATGCTGTTGCCATGTCATTTGAGCACTCTTCGGAGACTTTTGTGCCATTTTTAGGGTTTCTACATGCTGCCGGTGGTCATTTCACAAAAATACTCGGGTCTCCCATAGGATAACATTGGGCTCGGTGCTCGGGCCGAGTACACGAGTATCTTGGGAGGCTCGGCCCGAGCTTCGAGCACCCGAGCTTTTTAGTACTCGCTCATCACTACTAATAAACCTAAAAAATAAAAATAAATTGAATAAAAATCATGAATGTTGTGTTATAACAGGAAATTCGGTGTAAGAATGAATATCCGGGATGAGAGTTCAGCGAATGAGTTATAGAAATTGTTACAAAAAGGAGTGTGTACGGTTTATGCGTAAATTTTCAGAATGCGTACATGAAAATTATATGTATGTGAGAATGTCCCCCATGCTTTGTAAAAAGTTATTTATGAAAATGTAAATAAAATATATAAAAATGCCTAATTATTTATAATTTATGAGAAAGATATATATGTATGGAAGAATGTTATAAGGTGTCCAAGAACCATAAAGAAAAAGGGTGCATATATAATGTTAGAGGTCTAGAGTTCCACCAGGCTATATCACCCCTAAAGAAATAGAAAGAAGACCTTACTACCTGTGTACCCCAAAAAAAGCTATATTTCTTAGCCAGGATTATGGTGGAGATATGCACAAGTGAAATAAGAATATAAAGTAATACAATAAGATTATAAAACCAATATGTGTGCATTCATGCACCACCCGGTACGCTACCCTTGCCAAATTGCTCACTCTAGATCCCCACACGATCCATGAAGCCGTTCCCCCGGTCACACCGCCTGCTGCCGGTTCCCACTCATCCCTGGGGGAGTTAGGCGAGTGGTATCGAGAGCTACATGTCGGCACTGATGATACCCCCATACACCACAAGGAAGGGGTATACCGGGTGGTACAGGAGTATGAGCGGGTTTTTAGCAAGCACCCTCTAGATTTTGGGCAGATTAAAGGGGTTCAACACCACATCCCTACCGGTACACACTCCCCTATTAAAGAGAGATACAGGCCTATTCCCCCTGCGCACTACCAATGCGCCAAAGACATGTTGAGGAACATGAAGGAGGCAGGGGTTATTAGGGACAGCTGTAGTCCCTGGGCCGCTCCGTTGGTGCTGGTTAAGAAGAAGGATGGCACCATGCGGATGTGTGTGGATTACCGGAAGATTAACCAGATAACGCATAAGGATGCTTACCCTCTGCCCCGCATCAAAGAGTCCCTGGCCTCGCTGAGAACCGCTAACTACTTCTCCACCCTTGACCTCACCAGCGGGTACTGGCAGGTGGCCGTGGCACCGGAAGACCGAGAGAAGACTGCCTATGGGACCGTTTTGCTGTACTTGGATGATGTGATTGTGTACTCACAGACGTATGAAGCCCACCTGGAGCACCTAGCCGAGGTGTTCGCGTCCCTTGCCAAGTATGGGATGAAGTTGAAGCCCTCAAAGTGTCATCTGCTGAAACCCAGAGTGCAGTACCTAGGACATGTGGTTGGTGCGGAAGGTGTCGCCCCCAACCCCGAGAAGATCACCGCCATCCAAGACTGGCCGAGACCGACCACAGTGAGGGAAGTGAGGCAGTTTCTGGGCCTGGTGGGATATTACCGTCGCTTCATTAAGGGGTACACAAAGATGGCTGCCCCCATGCAAGACCTCCTCGTAGGACAGACCAAGGGTGGTAGATCCCTAGTAGCCCCATTGGTGTGGGAAGAAAAGCATGAGGAATCCTTCTGCCAGCTGAGAACAGCCCTGACCGGAGAGGAAATCCTAGCGTACCCTGACTACAGCCGCCCATTCATCCTCTACACCGACGCCAGCAATGTGGGCTTGGGGGCTGTTCTATCCCAGGTCCAAGACAGAAGGGAAAAGGTAATAGCTTATGCTAGCCGAAAACTCCGACCGACTGAGAGGAACCCTGAGAACTACATCTCCTTCAAGCTTGAGCTCTTGGCACTGGTGTGGGCTATCACCGAGCGGTTCCGCCATTACCTGGCAGCAGCCAAGTTCACCGCGTACACAGACAATAACC
This sequence comes from Anomaloglossus baeobatrachus, assembly GCF_048569485.1. NCBI lineage: Eukaryota > Metazoa > Chordata > Amphibia > Anura > Aromobatidae > Anomaloglossus > Anomaloglossus baeobatrachus. The sequence goes on from NW_027442348.1 coordinate 43,369, forward strand.
TGCTGACCCATCTAGATACGGCCAAGCTGGGCGCGTTGGAGCAGCGGTGGGTGACCAGGTTAGCCAACTACGATTTCACCATCAAGTACCGGGCCGGCCGTACCAACGTCAATGCCAATGCACTCTCCCGGATGCCCCACCTGTCGGAAGAGGGGCCAGAGGATGATGACCTCGAAGAGATCGAGTTGCCTGCATTTCACCGGCCATTCACTGAGAAGGTGCACGTCTACCAACAACGGGTGAACCTGGATCCGCTGCCCCGACAGGACTGGCAGGAAGCTCAGGACCAGGCACCTGCTGTCCGCCTGGTCAAGACTCTAGTGGAACAGGGTTCTGCTGGGATAGACCCTGCTGCCCCTGCCGAAGCCCAACGTCTGTGGCAAGAACGGACCCGGCTATACCTACACCAGGGGAAGTTGTATCGCGAGCTGATTAATCCAAAGACTCACGAGAAGATCCGCCAGCTGGTGATTCCCCAGGCTAACGTGCCCACCGTCCTGCAAGCATACCATGATGGTGCAGTGCACTTCGGGTGGAAGAAGCTAGAGATGTTGTTAAGAGAGCGGTTCTATTGGAGTGGAATGCGGGAATCTGTGGAGGCCTGGTGCCGAGAATGTGGCCCTTGCGCATTGAGAAGGAAGGACGAGGCCAGCCAGAAGGCACCCCTACACCCGATCATTACACACCAACCGCTGGAGCTGGTTGCCCTTGACCATGTAAAGCTCACCCCCAGCCGAAGTGGGTACACCTACGCTCTGACCATCGTAGACCACTACTCGAGGTTCCTGGTGGTTGTCCCAGTTAAGGACTTAACCGGCCGCACCGCTGCTAAGGCTTTCCAGGCTTATTTCTGTTGACCGCATTGGTACCCGGAGAGGGTGCTTACCGACCAGGGTCCGGCCTTTGAAGCAGAGGTATTCCAGGAATTCTGCCAGTTGTACGGCTGCAAGAAAATCCGGACCACGCCTTACCACGCCCAAACCAATGGCATTTGTGAAAAGATGAACCACTTGGTCCTGGGCCTCCTCAAGACGTTACCACTGGAAGAGCGGAACCTGTGGCTGGAGAAGCTACCTGACCTGGTCGATATGTACAACAACATCCCTTCCAGCTCTACGAAATGCACTCCAGCATACCTGATGAGAGCTCGTCCCGGCCGGCTACCAGTGGATCTGGAAATGGGCTTGGAAGCTTCAGAAGCACTCCTGTCGACAGCTGAATGGGACACTCGGCGGAGGACACAGTACCGACAGGTCCAGGAGTATGTTGAAAAGAACTTGTGCCGGAGTCGGGGACAACAGGAGCAGTGCTTCAACAAGAAGGCGCCTGCCGGTTCCTTCCAACCTGGGGATGTAGTGCTGAAGCGGAAAAGAAGGGCCCACAAGCTGGATGATCAATGGGAAAAAACCCCGTATCTAGTCCAGCCCACAGGATGGGAGAATGGGAAGGCCTACCAGATCAGCCGTGACCAGGGGGGGACTTTGGCCACGGTTTCCCGAGACCACCTGAAGAAGTGCCCACCAGCATTGAGAGTAGCGGATGAGGCTCCAGTTCCCAGTCCAGTGGAGAAGGAAAAAGAGGTAATCCACACCATGATGGGTGATTTTCCAGCAGACTGGCCTACACAGAACGGTGCGGTGATCCTTCCAGTGATACTGTTCCCACAACCCGTGGATGAAGAAATGATGGAAACGGTTAACCGCGAGCCAGTGCCCAGGGATGTACCTGTACCCAGCTCCCCTACGCCTCCGCCTGCCCCACATGATAGCAGGGAGGAGGAACTGACTGTTCCCTCTGCCCCACTGCCTGTCACCACTGACACCGGACCCCGAAGGTCCACTCGCCCCAACCTAGGTAGACCCCCACTTAGGTACAGGGAAACTACTCTTTAAAAGGGGGGGGCTTTATGTGTTGAGTGTACCAGTTTGAAAGTTTTAAATGATAAGTAAAGATGATCAACCAAAGAAGTTTACCTGATTGAACCGTGATTAAACCGGCCGTTGCCGGCAACTGTTGTCCCCGTAGGGACTGTGCAACCATTGCGTAAGGAACTGCTTACGGACAAGCCCGAGAACTTGCAGGGCAACCACAAACTTAGTGCAATGTAAATAAAAATGTTTGTTGGCTTGACACCGTTACCGCCTCCGGAGAGGCTGATTTGGGAGGATGGGCCTGGAGGAAAGGGATGGCCTAGGCCCGCCACTACCGTAACCGGTGGCGATCCTCCGGGGGTTCAGGGGTCCCCTTGGACGTGGGCCCCCTGAAAGACACAGAACCCGCTCGGGCAACTTGGTGCTGGACTGGGGTCAAGGGGTGCTGCCCGCTTCTTAGGGGCAGCATCAGGGCCAGGTTGTTTGGGTGGGAGAAGAGCGGAAGCTGTACCGTTGTAAAATGTTTATGATGCTTTTACATGTTTTACCGTTTTATTCTTTTTCAGTTGTGAAAATAAAACCGGTGATGGACGGGCAGCCCGCGGACGGTCTGCATTTTACTATAGGGGAATGTGGCGCCCTGGACAAGCCAGGTCGTCACAGGTACTACACCAACACACTCTACACTCCGGCTAGGCACACCGAAGCTAAACACAAATCCTAGTTGCCTTCCTCCAGGGGCTGATGTCCACACCAGGGGGTGGGCCAGGCGGTTGATCCCACCCACCGAGGAGTTCACAGTCCTGGAGGCGGGAAAAGGAGTCAGATTAGAGATCAGTTTTGGAGTTAGAGAAGTGAAGAGGAGAGGAGGCTGACCGTGTCCGGGTGTGTGGCCCGGGCACTCAGCAAGGTTGGCAGACGGTGGTGACCTTCTGCAGGAGAGGCTGATTGGAGTGAACCGTACGGACCGGGGATGGGCGGTGGCCCGCCGGTACCAGATCGGGGAGTGAAGAGAAGCCAGCACCATCCGGCAGGGCCTACGGACCCCGACCAGGCTAGGAGTCGCCGTAAAACCGGTCAAATCCGTTAGCGACAGGAACCTCCAGGGTTTCCCAGCAGTCAAGACCCGATTGAAGGCAACAGCTCACACCGTAGAGGGAAGCACAGTCACCGCCAAGGCTACAGTTCCCAGGGCCAGAGCCTGCGGGCAAAAGGGGCTCCCTCAGCATCCATCCAAGCTGGGGAGCGGGTTACCGGTGGGAAGCCCGCTAGATTTTGGGGGAATAAAAGGGGTCCAACACCACATCCCCACAGGTGCACACCCACCCATCAAAGAGAGCTATAAGCCAATACCACCTTCACATTGCCAGTGTACCAAGGACATGTTGAGCAACATGAAGGCGGCTGGGGCTATCCGTGACAGTTGTAGCCTTTGGGCAGCTCTGTTGATCCTGTTAAAAAAGAAGGACGGCACCACTCCCCGTATTGAGGAATCGCTAGCTGCATTGAGAACTGCAAATTATTTTTCTACCCTTGATCTCACTAGTCACTATTGGCAAGTGTCCGTTGCTGAGGCAGACCGGGAGAAGACCGCCTTCGCCACTCCTATGGGTCTCTGCGAGTTCAAAAGCATGCCCTTCGAGCTGTGCAATGCGCCAGGAACCTTCCAGAGGCTGATGGAATGCTGCTTGGGACAAGATTTTAGGGTGTATAAAAAGGGAGATTAGATCCCGTGATCCCAACGTATTGTTACACCTCTATAAATCACTTGTAAGGCTACATCTGGAATATGGGAACCAGTTTTGGGCTCCACATTTTAATAAGGACATTCAGAAGTTAGAGTCAGTTCAAAGGTGGGCAACTAGACTACTACAAGGAATGGAAGGCCTCCCATATGATGACAAGTTGAAAAAGTTATTAAGTGATTATTGGCTGCAATGGGGCTTTCTGGCTGGTGCCAGCCTCTCTTCTTAGCACACAGGAACCACAATCCCTACACCATGCTTCAATGGATTCTCTCATCCCAGCCCAGTAAAACTACATATTTTACACAGTCATAAGCAGCCAAAAGGGATCTATTCTATTCAATTGCAAATGATCTAGATAAGACTGAGAATAAGATACTGCACGGGACATAGCAGAGTTGGTCAAGTTGAGTGGAGATGAGTTTGCTATTTGGCACAGCTTTTTGCATCAATAAAGCAAGTAAAAGGTGTGAAAGATAAAAAAAAGGGTGAAAGTGTGAAAAGTGAATTGGCCAAATTGAGGTGCATATAAAGTTTTTGCTTTCTTTCAATTCACTAATGGGGCTCATTTGAATCAGGTGAATTGAGTTCTGCTTTTGGAAACTGGGTTAAGAAGGGGTGCACCGGTCCTGGAGGTACTGCAATACCAGGTCAATGCGTGCAGTGGACAGAGCAAGATTTTTTCCATCTCCTTGTTCTAAAAATCCATTTAATATATGGTCCCCAGAGAGGGGACGTATCAGATATTAAACTGATAAGAACAGATTTAATTTTTTTTTTTTTCTGTTTATCAGTAGGACTTCAAAATAACAAAGGTGATCGCCTCCCGTTGCCTGGGAACCGTCCAGGCACAAGAGGGCTATGTGTCACCAGAAGGCGCACACACTTCCTCAAGGCCGGCAGACGTGCAATCCCAGGCACCTTCCAGTACCGACCAAGGTAGCGTCCTCCAAAACTACACTTGATCTTAGCCAAAAGGCCGAGAAGCTATAACCCGAATTGGTTACGGCCTTGAGTGGCACCCTGGCCTATACCGGACACATCTTAGGGAGAGGGAGACAAACCCACGCCTACAGAAGACATTTTGTCACCCAAGCCAACCCTTGAAAAGGCTGTTTTGCAGAGCAAAAACAAGAAGAATGGTGCTTTTTGCAGCCGCCGCCCACTGCAATGAATCTGAATAACTCCTCCTTTTGGACACAAGCACCTCCCCTCCCCCTTGCAGTCTTTCCAATTCATGATACAAAAAGACGGACGGACAGGACAGGACAGGACAGGCTGCCTGACTTTCCGTCACTGCCACCCTTTGCCATCCTTGCCCGTAGAAAGCCCTTTCATCATCCCCAAACCCTAATCTTTTCCCTTCTCTTCCCAGATGCGTCTCACTCCCTTTCATTAGGAAGTGAGCGCAGCCTTTTCTCCGTTCTGCACATGCGCGACGTTAAACACAAATGCGCAGGCGTGCGTTCCATTACTCTCACTGCATTCCACTCCCATACAGGAAGTGGGCGCAGCTATTACTACGGTCGCACATAAAAGAACCCACGGCCACCACTGCACATAGCTGACTCCACCACAGGACACCCACTTCTACACCAACGCAGGTAAGACAGGATCGGCACCTCTATGCTCCCGTTACAATCAGGCTCAGTCACCATGTGATAACGCTCTCAACTCTTTAGTTGCAGGCTCCCCTTGCTTCACCTCCACTGGCTGTGCTGCCATTTCCTCTCCCACCTGGAAGGTATACTTTATTCCACTATTTTCCTGTTTCTCTCTTCCCCCTTTTCCCATAACCTACTTTTATCTGCATTTGTGGGGTATCTATATGCTATTTACATCATAGTTTTATTCATTAATATGGAAGGGAAGAGTGCCCATGAGAGTGTTGAACTGCGGAGAGCAAGAGATTAAGCTGCTCCGATTTGCCACCATTGATAAGCTGTTCTCAGTAGATACACATGCTATCCAAACAGCAGCATCCACCATTGCTTCAGCCCACCCATTCAGTGACAGCTCACCAAGTCAGCCAGAGGAGTGGTGTAAGGAATTACACGTAGGCACTGACTCCACACCTTCACATCACAAGAAGGGGGTCTACAGGCTAGTGCAAGAATACGAGCAAGTCTTCAGCAAACATCCGCTAGACTTTTGAAGAATAAAAGGGGTCAAACACTACATCCCCACAAGTGCACACCCACCCATCAAAGAGAGATATAAGCCAAAACTACCTGCACATTACCAGTGTACCAAGGACATGTTGAGCAACATGAAGGAGGCTGGGGTTATCCGTGACAGTTGTAGCCTCTGGGCAGCTCCGTTGGTCCTGTTAAAGAAGAAGGACAGCACCACTCCCCTGTATTGAGGAATAGCTAGCTGCATTGAGAACTGCAAATTATTTTTCTACCCTTGATCTCACTAGTCGCTATTGGCAAGTGTCCGTTGCTGAGGCAGACCGGGAGAAGACCGCCTTTGCCACCCCGATGGGTCTCTGCGAGTTCAAAAGCATGCCCTTCGAGCTGTGCAATTTGCCAGGAACCTTCCAGAGGCTGATGGAATGCTGCTTGGGACACCGAAACTTTGAAACGGTACTGCTATACCTTTATGATGTTATTGTTTATTCTAAAGCAAACAAGATTTTAGGGTGTATAAAAAGGGAGATTAGATCCGGTGATCCCAACGTATTGTTACCCCTCTATAAATCACTTGTAAGGCCACATCTGGAATATGGGGTAAAGTCCTGAGCAGGTTGATAACCATTGGTTTGAGCATGGTAGGGTGTAGTGCGCATCTTCCTGCATCGGTAAAAGCTGCAGAAGTCCTTGAAGATTTCCGCTTCAAAGGCTGTGCCTTGATCTGTGAGGACTCTCTCTGAGTAGCCATGAGGTCTGCATAAGTGTGCTTGGAAGACCTTCGCTGCAGTATGGGCCATTAGATCTTTGACTTGTACCACAACCATAAATCTCGAGTAGTTGTCTACCATCGTAAGTGCATACGTGAGCTCGCCTCGATATTCTGCAACAAAACTCCCTTTTTCGATTTCAGTTTCAGCAAACACTCCTCTTCCTGTAGAAAATATTTATCATTACCTAAGACAGTCATTCTAATGCATGACAATATTAAGGCAATTTAGTTAAAACTTGTTTTAACTCACCTTTAAGGGGATTGATGTATTTCATGGTCAATCCAGGTTTGTCAGTGATGGCACTGACATAATGTATGGCGTCTTTTTCGGGCGTTATCCTTTGCCTTTTCATTGTGAAAATCCAGTTGCCTATATCAAAGCAAATTCTACTACTTGTAAAGTATGCAGAAAATGAAATGTAGAACATATAACATCAACTGCTTAGGAACGCATCATAGGTTAGTACTTAAAAGGATATTGTCATGTTCTAGTCATAATGCAAGCTGGACATTTTTCATGTTACCCTGTAATCGCCGGCCTGTTCTAATGCTCACAAGCCAAGATATAGGCTCAGCTGCTAAGGCTTCCCTCTGCCTTCTGAATGAAACTTGAATATGTCTGGGTCACTGTGTATATAGCAGGTGCTCAGAAAAAATAAGAGTCAATTCAATAGAAATAGCTCTGGCACACTATAGTGATCAATAACGTAAGAAAAGAACTCTTGGAATGCTGAAAATTCTTTATTTGTGCAAAAGGATAATTCATCCAACGTTTCGACCTTGTTTTTAGGTCTTTATCAAGGATAAAGTTATCTAAGATCATAAAGGGTTACAAAACCATATAAACACGTAATTAGTACATAGTACAACATAACAGTACAATATATTGCTACTTGAGAGTACAATGGGTCAAATGACCATGATGCACATACAAAAAATTTTTCCAAAGCCATAGTGAAAACATTTGTACTGAGGAAAGAAAATTTCCACATGACCTATCTGGAGAAACATTCTGGATCAAACAACCAAAAATAGTCAAGCAGGTAAATACACACCTATATGGATAACAGGATGATATGTGTTCAATTGTATAGCGTCATTGCCATTAAGGTACAAATGGAAAACTTGCAATCCTATATAGTGAAGGAAATGAACACATATCATATCAAAGAACACAGGAACATGGGTGTGAGAAAAACCTCAATGTTTATACTTTGTTCTTTATAATGGTGTGAACATGTATATGTCTCAGTACCTTATGCACTTGAGAATTCTAGTGAGTAGATCATGAAAGCCTATTTCAGAACTGGAATCAGTAAATAATTGTAGGTGGAATCTAAATGAAAAGATGGTACAAGTGTTATCATGACACGTGGGCTATAACACAATGGACCGTGTGACAAAGAAGAAAGGAGAGAAAGAAGAGGAAGAAAATGCAACTACCTGTAACATTACGTGATAGTCACTGGTAAGTATCACTTGACAATTCAAGTGAAAAAGGATTCCTTTATTAAAGGGTTCTCAGTCGCCTCAGGATCATGAAATACTAGGGTAAATGATATGAGAATGGGTAAGAAGCACCACTAAAGGAAATATGAGATGCAGGAGATATATCTATAAACCCCTGAACTACATGATAGAAATAAAAAGAAGAAAAAAGAAAAAAAAGAAGAAAGAAGAAGAACACATAGAATGCGGAAAGAGAATGGGTACAACTACCTGAGTTACTGCAGGGAGGCCCCTGGTTGGTATTGTGAGGGTTAGTGGAATTCCTTCACTGAAGGGTTCTCAGTTGCCTCAGGTTCGTGAAAAATGCTATAGACAAATAATGCCCGGAGAAAAGGGGTTCATATACAGCGAATAATGGTAATACAAAGTACATGTGTCACATGTAATAGTATATATATATATATATATATATTGTACTAAGCTCTACACCAGAAATAGAAAGTAGTCCCTCTGCCTTCTGTCTAGGTGCCCTGAGTTATGTCCTGTAAACTGTCACAGGGACCCAGACACACATGTGTAGTAGGGGAATATCCCTGCTGAGATGCCAGTGCTAGAGCACTCGTTTGCTGTGGAGTTGAACGCTATGTGAGCAGTTCTTACCTTCAAAGAGCAGAAGTCTCTTTTTTCAGATTTCAATATCTCTGTGGGTATCTGGCAGAAATATGGAATACTCTTTACTGCTAAGACCCTGTACACCACTCCCACTAAAGGGGGCTTTACACGCTGCGACATCGCTAATGCGGAGTCGTTGGGGTCACGGAATTTGTGACGCACATCCGGCCGCATTAGCGATGTTGCTGCGTGTGACACCGATGAGCGATTTTGCATCGCTGCAAAAACGTGCAAAATCGCTCATCGGTGACATGGGTCTCCATTCTCGATTATCGTTACTGCAGCAGTAACGATGTAGTTCGTCGCTCCTGCGGCAGCACACATCGCTCCGTGTGACACCGCAGAAACGAGGAACCTCTCCTTACCTGCCTCCCAGCCGCTATGAGGAAGGAAGGAGGTGGGCGGGATGTTCCGGCCACTCATCTCCGCCCCTCCGCTGCTATTGGGCGGTCGCTCAGTGACGTCGCTGTGACGCCGCACGGACCGCCCCCTTAGAAAGGAGGCGGTTCGCCGGTCACAGCGACGTCGCCGGGCAGGTAAGTATGTGTGACGGGTCTGGTCGGTGTTGTGCAGCATGGGCAGCGATTTGCCCGTGTCGCGCAACAGATGGGGGCGGGTATCCACACTAGCGATATCGGGACCGATATCGCAGTGTGTAAAGTAGCCTTTAATAAACTGTGTAAAGGATTTTAAGTAAAAATCCACAATAAACCAGCGCTAGATGGGTTTTTATAATTTTATTAATAGACCACAAATAAAAAATTTTTTGCTATCCTTGTTTCAAGACAGAGTATTTGATAATATACAATACACTGATTATTACTAAAACCAAGGACCACATAAAACAAGGACCACATAAAATAAAAAATGAAAGTAATGAGAATAAAATTCTTTTGTATAACCAATTAACTTCGAGGTGATACAATATTCACATTGATTTAGTTTTACCAGTCTAATGTAATGCCCCGGCCGGTGGCATATATTTTGTTTGGTTAATAATTTAGACTTATACAATGAAAGATGTACTATACCACCCCTGGCTAACTTACAAGTTTTAAGTTGTACAATATAAGTTTGCGACGTTATATTCGCCCCCAGGGCCTGGGGGAATAAACCTCACAACAACTTGACCGCAAAAAACACCCCGGATTTCTCCGTTGATTAGGCTGGAACCGCTATGTACAGGATTGACCTGTTAGACTTCCAGAGCGGACGTTTTGAGGCCAGTGGCCGCGACTAGTGCTGGCTCTGGGGGAGATGTATGGTTACCGACATCCCTCTTTACAGAGCCTTTATACCACTTCACAAGGCCACAAACCAGCCGGTCCCGTATTCTCCCAAATGTACTTTCGAAATCAAGCAGTACGAAGCCACTGAAAGCACCAAGATGTTGGCTGCGGACAACAATAAGATCAGCGGTAACTACTCAGCCTCTCCAGCGGGCAGTCCAGACCGTATCCAGTGTCAGCTGACTGATTCCACACAGGAGGAAGTTGCTTGGCAGGTTAGCACCACACAAGGCTCCGATCCGCTTCCAAACGAGCAATGCAGAACCGCTGGAGGTACCAATGTATCCTGGTTGCAGACAAAGGAAATGTCAGCGGTAACCTCTCAACCTCTCCAGCAGGCAATCCGTACCGTGTCCAGTGGAAGCCGGTTGATTCCACACGAGGGAGAGATTACTTGGCAGGTTATCACCGCACAGGTGAGGTAGGCAAAAACAGAGTCCTGATCCGACGCGCGTTTCGGGGGCGTGTAACGGCCCCCTTCCTCAAGGATAACTCAGCTGTTGCCTAGAGCACTATTTATGCATATATTTAATTGGTTATAATTTGCATAAAATTAAACAATGTTTAAATTCAACCAACATTCAATGACCACTACATATATCAATTTGTGAAAGACCGTTCATAATAGCCATATAATATAATTATGTGCAAAGGTTTTTCTAAAGGTTTTTCTAAAAAGACCTATATATAGCCTTGCTTGTATCATCATATACTGGGAAGACAATGTGTATATATGCATATGCTTTTTTTCAACAATAAATTTAACAAAAGGACATCATAAAGGTGTAATATAAATTTGCTATAATATGAAAAGCCCCTTATATCTACATCAACCTTGGGCAAGTGAAGCACCAATTTATATCATATCAAAGAACACAGGAACATGGGTGTGAGAAAAACCTCAATGTTTATACTTTGTTCTTTATAATGGTGTGAACATGTATATGTCTCAGTACCTTATGAACTTGAGAATTCTAGTGGTAGATGATGAAAGCCTATTCCAGAACTGGAATCGGTAAATAATTGTAGGTGGAATCTAAATGAAAAGATGGTACAAGTGTTATCATGACACGTGGGCTATAACACAATGGACCGTGTGACAAAGAAGAAAGGAGAGAAAGAAGAGGAAGAAAATGGAACTACCTGTAACATTACGTGATAGTCACTGGTAAGTATCACTTGACAATTCAGGTGAAAAAGGATTCCTTTATTAAAGGGTTCTCAGTCGCCTCAGGATCATGAAATACTAGGGTAAATGATATGAGAATGGGTAAGAAGCACCACTAAAGGAAATATGAGATGCAGGACATATATCTATAAACCCCTGAACTACATGATAGAAATAAAAAGAAGAAAAAAGAAAAAAAAGAAGAAAGAAGAAGAACACATAGAATGCGGAAAGAGAATGGGTACAACTACCTGAGTTACTGCAGGGAGGCCCCTGGTAGGTATTGTGAGGGTTAGTGGAATTCCTTCACTGAAGGGTTCTCAGTTGCCTCAGGTTCGTGAAAAATGCTATAGACAAATAATGCCCGGAGAAAAGGGGTTCATATACAGCGAATAATGGTAATACAAGGTACATGTGTCCCATGTAATAGTATAAATATATATATATTGTACTAAGCTCTACACCAGAAATAGAAAGTAGTCCCTCTGCCTTCTGTCTAGGTGCCCTGAGTTATGTCCTGTAAACTGTCACAGTGACCTAGACACACATGTGTAGTAGGGGAATATCCCTGCTGAGATGCCAGTGCTAGAGCACTCGTTTGCTGTGGAGTTGAACGCTATGTGAGCAGTTCTTACCTTCAATGAGCAGAAGTCTCTTTTTTCAGATTTCAATATCTCTGTGGGTATCTGGCAGAAATATGGAATACTCTTTACTGCTAAGACCCTGTACACCACTCCCACTAAAGGGGGCTTTACACGCTGCGACATCGCTAATGCGGAGTCGTTGGGGTCACGGAATTTGTGACGCACATCCGGCCGCATTAGCGATGTTGCTGCGTGTGATACCGATGAGCGATTTTGCATCGTTGCAAAAACGTGCAAAATCGCTCATCGGTGACATGGGTCTCCATTCTCGATTATCGTTACTGCAGCAGTAACGATGTAGTTCGTCGCTCCTGCGGTAGCACACATCGCTCCGTGTGACACCGCAGAAACGAGGAACCTCTCCTTACCTGCCTCCCAGCCGCTATGAGGAAGGAAGGAGGTGGGCGGGATGTTCCGGCCACTCATCTCCGCCCCTCCGCTGCTATTGGGCGGTCGCTCAGTGACGTCGCTGTGACGCCGCACGGACCGCCCCCTTAGAAAGGAGGCGGTTCGCCGGACACAGCGACGTCGCCGGGCAGGTAAGTATGTGTGACGGGTCTGGTCGGTGTTGTGCGGCATGGGCAGCGATTTGCCCGTGTCGCGCAACAGATGGGGGCGGGTACCCACACTAGCGATATCGGGACCGATATCGCAGTGTGTAAAGTAGCCTTTAGTCACATGACCAAGACTGTATCTGTGTCCCTACAACACACTTGAGACAAATGTGTGTGTGAGCCTGCATTGTGGGGTATATATAATATATTATAGAGCTGGGAAGGATCATTCTAAGCAGTGAGCTGTTCCAGTATTTGTAGGAAAATACCCAGTAGAAGCATCAAACACAGCACCAATACCTCCCATCAGTATTCCACCACAGTGCCATGTAACCCATGCCCTACACTCCCATCTACACCAATACTATACAGGCACAAACTAGTATATCTGACTAAAAGCCCCCAAAATATGAAGAACGGCCTATAGTTGAGTGTGGATATAAAATCTATGTGAGCAGAGCTAGAATAGAAATCACTGACCGCATTGAAGTCATTCTGACCATAAATCACCATGATATCAAGGTGAGGAGTTGTGTGTTACTGCTGGGAGGAAAGGGTTAACAGTGGAATATTAAGGTGCATTTCTGTGTGCAGTGTTACTAGTCAATGTAACAATTCAGTATGAGCTGCTCTTGGTGCCGGGGGAGGGAGATGCTCTCCTGAGCAAGATAGATGGGGAATGAACATGATATCTATATAGTGTAAGGCAGGAGGTCTCAAACCAGGTGATCATGTCTGATCAACTGGTTACATTATGTCTGATTACCTTGTCTAACAGTTTTTTCTCCCCTTTCTTTACCTTCCAGGTTCCCATAGTCACGTGAAATATCCCTGTTGCACTTGATTACGGCTCACTATTCACTATAGGATGTCTTATATCTAACATCACACTCTCACCCATCAGCACTCTATAGGTTTGTATAAGGTATGCGCTTACACATCCGGTCCTCCATAGGTATTTCCACTTATGTAACACTATCCCTATGATCACTCATAACTCATACCCTTGTAGTCAATTACAGCCTCCTCTCTCCCCCCTCCCCTTCTCCCTTTCCATCTATAATTTTGCCAGTACAATATTAGTTTACATTAGGCACACACTCACATATTCCTTTCCTTAGTGATTTATTGTAATTCACATTCACATACAATTCTCTATGCCTGCCCCATTACTACATTCATACCTACTTGACCCTATCCTGATACCCCTTGTCTCACCTTGTTGGTCCCTACACCTGTTATCATGTCCTTTCCTGTGTCTGTCTTGTCACACAACACATTTTAGCATATAACTTGTGCTCCTTATTACCTGTCCTGCCTATTAGAATTATGTCCATTATGTCCATGCATGGCCCAATGAATCAAGTCTGTACTTCATATTCATGGTTTAAGCCTTTGGGTTCCAATGTGCCCAGAGTATATATCCAGAAAGATTCCCTTTCTTTGAGCTTCCTAATTCTATTGCCTCCTCTGCGTATGGCTTGGACATGTTCGATGACTTGGAATCTTAATTGGATCACTGTGTGATTATGCGTCACAAAATGGTGTGGGACTGGTAATAGAATCTGCTTACAATGTATTGTTGACTTGTGTTTAGCTCAAAGAAAGAGAATCTTTCTGGATATGTACTCTGGGCACATTAGAACCCAAGGGCTTAAACCGTGAATATGAAGTAAAGACTTGATTCATTGGGCCGTGCACCATGTCACCAAGTGTCCAATTGCATTGTCCAATGGCTCACAATGGTTATGCGTTTTCATTGGATGGATAATCGAAGCCATGTTTTTTTCCTTTCTGTTGGGTTTGTTGTGTGAGTAGCCTATAGGATTAAGTTGGTTACCGCAGGCAGTGGATTTAACTTCCTGTCTTTGGTCCAGTGGTAGATGGATTGTCTGGTCTATGAGCTGTTATTGGTTTGAATGCAGGTGAATGCCCATGGGCTGCTTATGACTGTGTAAAATAGTATTGATTCATGATGGATTTCAGACTACATGTAGATATCTTCAGTCTTTCTATCCACATCATTTAAATGAACATTACCCATGCAGCTTGAAATTCATCCAATAAGAGAAGCAACCTTGTACAACCAATCTGATAAGGGCACAGTATATCCTAAGGGAAGGTTATGGCTATAAAAGGGGACTTCTTGGAGTCACCAGGTTGTTGATGGATGTTGCATGATCTAGTCTAAGCTCTTAGGAGCTGGCTAGGGGATCAGAACCAGGATGCCTTGTGGACTCGGTCTAGGGACTTTGGCTTCAACTAGAGGATCACTTGGCTACATGGCTTCAATCTAGGGGCTCCAATTCCGATTGGAGATCATAACCGCAATCTAGGGATTTCGACTCCGGCTGCCAGGATTATACCATATCATCATACCAGAGACTACTTAAGGAAGAAACCCAGGTTGGACAATTTTGTCACCTGGCTACAGACTTTGCAGACCTCAGCCAGCTTCCTAAATCTGGCGCTATTCTATTGTCGGTGGGTGCCCGACAAATTACACAGCTATGTAAAATTTTGGTTTATGAAACTTCAAATCCAGTGACTGATTATTATGTTTTCTAATGTCCTGATTTAAAAAAAAAAAAAAAATATTTTTTTTTAACCATCAAATATTGATTTTGTACAATCCATGTGTGAAGTTACATACAAGTGACATGAACAAGAAAAATACTTATTGTAACCAAAAATATTCACAATTTTATATATAAAATACATTTATTTATTGTACAGTCATTCTGCAACTTTATTAGAAATTTATTCTTGCACTTTTTCCTTTTCTCTAGATCCCCCTTTTCTCTTATAGAAGGCCTGTGGATCTTCTCTGTGAAGCATCCGGCAATCATGTTCACGTTTCATTTACTTTGGTATCGTCGTTCCATCTCCTTGATATTCCGATGAAAACCTTCTTGTTCTTCCCACCAGCACCAAGGTTTTCAGACAAGTAGTCCAAATAGGAATGTAAAAAATGTAACTTCAAATTCATTAGACAACCCAAGGCTTTGAAACGTTTCAGCATGTTCTCCACGATGGACTTAAATTTTGATTCTTTGTTGTTACCTAGAAACGTATTTATTGCTTCTTTCAAAGAGTCCCAAGCCCTTTTTTCAACAGTTTTCATTATTGTTTAAAACACGTCATCCTTCATTCATGGGTTTCTGAATATCCGAACCCACAAAAATGCTTTTGTGCTGCCCCTGTGCCAGCAGCCGCCGTTGGTCGGATCCAGACCTTCTAAGAGAGTGGCTCGACCCGGGGGTCTCGCGGACATGTCGAATAAAAGGAGGAATGTAGATGTATGGGCTAGGCCGTATTAAGTTTGTGACGCCACCAACGGTGTGTGGTGAGGTGGGACACCACCGCTGCCGTTATGGGATACCCGGGAGAGATGTAGTGGCAGCTGGATGTTAACCCCTCCGTGTGTAGGGATGATTGCCCCGGGGCCCAGTGTCTTTGTGCAGGGTATGGTGATGGCAAGGGCCGGCGCGCCTGAGCAAGCAGGGGGATGTTTGGTTACTCACAGTAAATGAATCACACGAGTCTTTCGGTAAACCAAAGGTGCTGGTGGCCTGCCGCCCCGGCCGGTTGCATTCAGGTCCCCCACCCAGGCTGGTGGTCGCTGTCCTTTACTCTGCACTTGTTTTTGTGTATGGTGGACTGCCTGGTCTGGAACTCAGGAGTCCGCTCCCGGCTGGATATGGCCTAAGGAGCCGTGCCCGCAGGCGCTGGCCCGTGGGATCTAAGGGCCCTGGCGGTGGCCTTATCCCTATCAGTGGGCTGTTGTCTTCTTTGAGGGACTTTAGGTGGGATAGGACCTATAATCCTGCCCTCAATCATTTAATTAGCTAGGCCGCTGGTTTCGGTCCTGGCTTCAGGGTCCTAGGTGACTAGGGTTTCAGGTCGGCTGTGTGTTTCCTAAGTGAGGAAAGGTGTTGTGCGGGGGCCTATCTGTAACTACCTGGTTTTGCCAGGGCATCACACCTTCCTTCAGACTTGATTCTGACAGTCCCTGAAACTTGGTACACAGGTACTTAAACATCTCTCCTTCTTTCAGTAGCGCTTTCACAAACAGCTTCATCAGTCCAAGCTTACAGTGGAGTGGTGGCAAGAGAACTTTAGGTGGGATCAACTAAGCTTTATGCAACAATGTTCTTGAGTCCCGGTTACAAAGATGTTCTTGTTGGCCAATTTTTTTTGCTCCAGTGAAGAGTCCTAACCTGGCTTTCCAATTCACACAAAAAGCATGTGTTCTGCCTTCTTTTACGTAATGCTGTGAATCTCTAGCATACAGCTAAACCCTAGTTCACATTTCAAATAAACAGACTGTGGAGTTCAATAGCCTTGATTTATTAGCTGGTAACGTGAACTTGATTGCAGTATACATGGAATATACAGTGAATATAGGAATATCCAAGATGCAGTTGAAGACAGAATACGGTATATCCAAGATACTGTTTTATACGGGTAAAAACTATAACAAGAAAATGATTACAGTCAGTACAGTGTTAATACAGAGTTAACATAGCATAACAGTACATGAGATGCAGTTCTTACGAGAATGTAGGTGAAAGGTCACTGCATCTGCAATACATAGAAATCTTATCTAGACAAACAAGACAGGGATGACACTAAAGGTGTAGAAGTACAATGTACAATGCATTTACTACACTCTTCCATCTAGGATTCTATCACTAACACATGTAATTTGCTTTGCTCACCGGATTACACTAGGCAGGGGTGAATGTACAGAGAGGTAAGTCGGCATGTCCTTTCCTGACAAATCCAAAGAGAAAATGGCTGCAGGCTTCTTCTCAGCTCAGGGAGGCATTCCTTACCCAGAATACATTTAGCTTAAAGGGAAACTCAGCAATTCAAAAGAATAACAATGACCTCTAGGGGTTGTAACAGAAATTTCAATGAATGACTATTAGCAGGCTGCCATGAGGCAGAACAGCATGGGTATTTAATATATCCTCCTTGCTGCCCAAGAAGCAATGAGAACATTTTTAGACCACCACATATTGACCATCCATGCTCCTTGTAGTTAAGTTTCTTGAGAATAAAGTCTAAATTCTCACAGCTTTCTTCCAAGTGCATAGCATGTGTGACGCCCTGGACTAGCCAGGTAGTCACAAACACAAAATCACACACACCCCCTCCCCTGGATAGTCTACATCAGTCACACAAAATCCTTGTTGCCTCCTCCAGGGTCTGATGTCCACACCAGGTGGGGCGGAGCCAGGCGGTTGGCCCCACCCACCGAGGAGTTCACAGGCCTGGAGGCGGGAAAAAGCAGTTAGTTTAGTTTTGTAGTGGAAAGTGAGAGGACAGAAACTGTTAGTGTCTGGGTAGGAGCCCAGGCACTGTCAGCAAGGTCGGCAGACGGTGGTGGCCGTCTGCAGGAGGTGGTACAAGTCAGCTGAACCGTAGGACCGGGGACGGGCGGTGACCCGAGGGGAACTGAACCGGTGAGCGGATCTGTACCAAGCACAAAGGCAGGGCCATTGGACCCTGACCAGGCTAGGAGCCGCCGACAATGGTCAAATCCGAGAGTGACCGGAATCCCAGGGGTTCCCTAACACCCAAGACCCGACAGAAGGCAACCGTCCACACCGTGAGGATAAAAAGCCACCGCCATAGGCTAGAGATCCAAGGGCCAGCGCCTGCGGGCAAACGGGCTCCCTCGGTACGTACACCCCAGCCATCCAGCCTCCCCGTACCGCCACCGGGCCCCGGGATCACCAACCCCTACCCACGGAGGGGGAACCAACATCCTAGCTGCTCCCTGCCATCGCTCCCGGGATCCCCGTCACCAGCAGTGGTGGTGCCCATTATCACCACGACCTGTGGGTGACGTCACTAACTATCTCCCCAAACAAACCACCCCCTTTTCACTCGTGGGCGAGGAGCGCTGCTCGAGTCCCCGGATCTGGCCCTCCGCTCGAGCCACCGAGCAGCAGCAGCAGCAGAAGTCCCCGAACCCGAGCGTAGCGTGCGTGGCCCCTCTGCCCGCGACACATGCCCTACACACACTGAAGAATACTTACTGCCATTGAGCAGTAGCACAGCTTTCAGACTTTTTGGATGAAACAATGACGTGTCTCCACTCGCTCACATTGTACTTAATGTTACATTTTCCATCAGCACAGGAACATCGCTTGAATACACTAGAGCACCATCTTCAGAAAAGTATGGAGGGAATCTTTTCAGAATTCTAACCTTTTGGAAACCTATTGTCACGCTCTCCGGGTCCCCTGCTCTGCCCCCCGGCTCACCTGCCACGCTCCCCGGCTTCCCTGCTTCGCTCCCCGGCTCCTCTGGCAGACATCCCCCGCTCCACGGTCTCCAGCCTCCACCACCTGCGGTCCCCAGGCGGCCCGGTCCCCGCTCCCGGCGCCCGTCGGCAGCCCTGCTCCAGGCCGGCTCCCCTGCTTCCTATACACCGCTCCATGCCCTGGCTTCTGGCACCCGGGCCTCGCGCATGCGCATTAGGGCGCGCGCGCGGTCATTGACCCTCTCTTAAAGGGCCAGCGTCCACTGACAGGAAATTGAACACACAGGTACAGGGTATAAAGGGGTTTAATGTCCAAGTGGGCGGGGCCTGTTCTTCGTGTTTCCTAAGCTAGGAGTCAGGTCTCC
Organism: Anomaloglossus baeobatrachus; assembly: GCF_048569485.1. Lineage (NCBI taxonomy): Eukaryota > Metazoa > Chordata > Amphibia > Anura > Aromobatidae > Anomaloglossus > Anomaloglossus baeobatrachus. The sequence continues at coordinate 62,307 of NW_027442348.1, forward strand.
TTGTGTCTCTGTGATATACTTACCTATCTCTCTTCTAGAGCCGCTCCTGCCTCGCCATCCGGTCCTGCCGATTCCCGAACCCCGAACGCTGACTATCTGCCATCCCGTCAGTCCGTACCATCTCTGATCCCTGTGGTGACCCGTCCTCTCGCTCCATCGGTTCCGGACTCTGCCTGACATCTCGGCCTCCGAACCTGAGCTCCGTCACCAGGACTACCATCAGTGACTCCGTGGTCCCAGGGACTTCTCCATTCCACTCTTTTGCACGGACTGTCCTGCTACCCGTAGTGCTCCGGCTACCGGACCCCTTGCCTTCATTAAGGTGTTCGGCCCAGTAGATCCACCTCCTGGGTCTGCCCGTCCACCTGGCCCTAACACCTATAGAATCAGTGTTTGTGAAAAAACTGTACGTGATGATATTTTTTCAATATTTTTACTGAGTCCAATGATCGAAAGTATGAAAAAAATCACATCTTTCAAAAATTTTTACCCTTGGAAACCTGTGTTATTATTACTATGCACGAGCCCTAAATTGTCTGAAAAACAACAAATATGCTGGTTGGATAGACCTTGACCCCACAATTCAACGGCCACAATTAAGGAGAAAAGTGCTAAGAGAGTTAAATTTGCCCCTGAAATAACCCATGATACGGGCCAAGGAGGGACACACCATTTTGATCCGAAAATAGCCCAACACCATGAGAGACGGGCAAATCCGTGAAAAGACAAAGTTCCAAGCTACAACTGACGCAGGATCTACAGCACATACGCCCATTGTAATTGTTCATGATTTCCGGCCACTACGCATTTCAGCCTTCAGGGACCTGGTAATTCGAATGCTATGTCCAGGAGTAGAGATGAGCGAACCGGTCCCGGTTCGGCTCGAGGTCGGTTCGCCGAACGGAGCTCCCGTTCGAGTTCGGCTCGTCGAACGTTCGACGAACCGAACTCGAGCCAATAGGAAACAATGGCAGGCAATCACAAACACAGTAAAACACCTAGAAAACACCCTCAAAGGTGTCCAAAAGGTGACAAACAACTCACAACACAACACAAACACATGGGAAAGTGACAAGGACATATACTCATGCGAAAACAAAACAGCTGGACAAGGAAAAAGAGGAGGACACACAGATATAGGCATGGCACGCCATTCTAAAATCATGTAAAACACCGCAAGGTGACTCCAAGCGGAGTCTCCCTTTTTTCCAAAAATTGGGCCCCACACACACCCACCCCTTCAGTGGCAGCAGTTGTGCCCCAGTTGTACACTTCACAGCTACATTTGCATCAAGCACATTCAAAAATACGCTATTCTTAACCGTCCCCAGGATGACACCGGGGTAGGTAGCAAAGTCTTTCCTGATCCCAGCTCTGTTCATCTTGGCTTCTTTTAAAAACACAGCAAGCAAGGGTTACTCCAAGCGGAGTCTCCCTTTTTTCCAAAAATTGGGCCACACAGACACCCACCCCATCAGTGGCAGCACTTGGGCCCTAGTTGCAAACAGGATGTTTTGATTTGCATCAAGCAAATTCAAAAATACGCCATAATTAACCGTCCCCAGGATGACACCGGGGTAGGTAGCAAAGTCTTTCCTGATCCCAGCTCTGTTCATCTTGGCTTCTTTTAAAAACACAGCAAACAAGGGTTACTCCAAGCGGAGTCTCCCTTTTTTCCAAAAATTGGGCCACACAGACACCCACCCCATCAGTGGCAGGACTTGGGCCCTAGTTGCAAACAGGATGTTTTGATTTGCATCAAGCACATTCAAAAATACGCCATTCTTATCCGTCCCCAGGATGACACCGGGGTAGGTAGATAAAGTCTTTGCTGACCCATGACTTGTTCATCTTGGCTTCTTTTAAAAACACAGCAAGCAAGGGTTACTCCAAGCGGAGTCTCCCTTTTTTCCAAAAATTGGGCCCCACAGACACCCACCCCATCAGTGGCAGCACTTGGGCCCTAGTTGCAAACAGGATGTTTTGATTTGCATCAAGCACATTCAAAAATACGCCATAATTAACCGTCCCCAGGATGACACCGGGGTAGGTAGCAAAGTCTTTCCTGATCCCAGCTCTGTTCATCTTGGCTTCTTTTAAAAACACAGCAAGCAAGGGTTACTCCAAGCGGAGTCTCCCTTTTTTCCAAAAATTGGGCCACACAGACACCCACCCCATCAGTGGCAGCACTTGGGCCCTAGTTGCAAACAGGATGTTTTGATTTGCATCAAGCACATTCAAAAATACGCCATAATTAACCGTCCCCAGGATGACACCGGGGTAGGTAGCAAAGTCTTTCCTGATCCCAGCTCTGTTCATCTTGGCTTCTTTTAAAAACACAGCAAGCAAGGGTTACTCCAAGCGGAGTCTCCCTTTTTTCCAAAAATTGGGCCACACAGACACCCACCCCATCAGTGGCAGCACTTGGGCCCTAGTTGCAAACAGGATGTTTTGATTTGCATCAAGCACATTCAAAAATACGCCATTCTTATCCGTCCCCAGGATGACACCGGGGTAGGTAGATAAAGTCTTTGCTGACCCATGACTTGTTCATCTTGGCTTCTTTTAAAAACACAGCAAGCAAGGGTTACTCCAAGCGGAGTCTCCCTTTTTTCCAAAAATTGGGCCACACAGACACCCACCCCATCAGTGGCAGCACTTGGGCCCTAGTTGCAAACAGGATGTTTTGATTTGCATCAAGCACATTCCAAAATTCGCCATAATTAACCGTCCCCAGGATGACACCGGGGTAGGTAGCAAAGTCTTTCCTGATCCCAGCTCTGTTCATCTTGGCTTCTTTTAAAAACACAGCAAGCAAGGGTTACTCCAAGCGGAGTCTCCCTTTTTTCCAAAAATTGGGCCACACAGACACCCACCCCATCAGTGGCAGCACTTGGGCCCTAGTTGCAAACAGGATGTTTTGATTTGCATCAAGCACATTCAAAAATACGCCATAATTAACCGTCCCCAGGATGACACCGGGGTAGGTAGCAAAGTCTTTCCTGATCCCAGCTCTGTTCATCTTGGCTTCTTTTAAAAACACAGCAAGCAAGGGTTACTCCAAGCGGAGTCTCCCTTTTTTCCAAAAATTGGGCCACACAGACACCCACCCCATCAGTGGCAGCACTTGGGCCCTAGTTGCAAACAGGATGTTTTGATTTGCATCAAGCACATTCAAAAATACGCCATAATTAACCGTCCCCAGGATGACACCGGGGTAGGTAGCAAAGTCTTTCCTGATCCCAGCTCTGTTCATCTTGGCTTCTTTTAAAAACACAGCAAGCAAGGGTTACTCCAAGCGGAGTCTCCCTTTTTTCCAAAAATTGGGCCCCACACACACCCACCCCTTCAGTGGCAGCAGTTGTGCCCCAGTTGTACACTTCACAGCTACATTTGCATCAAGCACATTCAAAAATACGCTATTCTTAACCGTCCCCAGGATGACACCGGGGTAGGTAGCAAAGTCTTTCCTGATCCCAGCTCTGTTCATCTTGGCTTCTTTTAAAAACACAGCAAGCAAGGGTTACTCCAAGCGGAGTCTCCCTTTTTTCCAAAAATTGGGCCACACAGACACCCACCCCATCAGTGGCAGCACTTGGGCCCTAGTTTCAAACAGGATGTTTTGATTTGCATCAAGCACATTCAAAAATACGCCATAATTAACCGTCCCCAGGATGACACCGGGGTAGGTAGCAAAGTCTTTCCTGATCCCAGCTCTGTTCATCTTGGCTTCTTTTAAAAACACAGCAAGCAAGGGTTACTCCAAGCGGAGTCTACCTTTTTTCCAAAAATTGGGCCACACAGACACCCACCCCATCAGTGGCAGCACTTGGGCCCTAGTTGCAAACAGGATGTTTTGATTTGCATCAAGCACATTCAAAAATACGCCATAATTAACCGTCCCCAGGATGACACCGGGGTAGGTAGCAAAGTCTTTCCTGATCCCAGCTCTGTTCATCTTGGCTTCTTTTAAAAACACAGCAAGGAAGGGTTACTCCAAGCGGAGTCTCCTTTTTTTCCAAAAATTGGGCCCCACACACACCCACCCCTTCAGTGGCAGCAGTTGTGCCCCAGTTGTACACTTCACAGCTACATTTGCATCAAGCACATTCAAAAATACGCTATTCTTAACCGTCCCCAGGATGACACCGGGGTAGGTAGCAAAGTCTTTCCTGATCCCAGCTCTGTTCATCTTGGCTTCTTTTAAAAACACAGCAAGCAAGGGTTACTCCAAGCGGAGTCTCCCTTTTTTCCAAAAATTGGGCCACACAGACACCCACCCCATCAGTGGCAGCACTTGGGCCCTAGTTGCAAACAGGATGCATCAAGCACATTCCAAATCAACAAGCATTTACTCTCCCCAGGATGACACAGGGGTAGTAAATTCCTTCTGGATCCATGACTTGTTCATTTTGATGAACGTCAGTCTGTCCACATTGTCACTGGACAGACGCGTGCGCTTATCTGTCAGCACACACCCAGCAGCACTGAATACACGTTCAGAGACAACGCTGGCAGCTGGACACGACAAAATCTCCAAGGCGTAACTGGAGAGCTCTGGCCATTTTTCTAGGTTTGAAGCCCAAAAGGAGCAAGGCTCCAGTTGCACAGTCATGGCATCGATGTTCATTTGGAGATACTCCTGTATCATCCTCTCCAGCCGTTGAGTATGTGTCAGACTTGTTGTCTCTGGTGGCCTTGCAAAAGAGGGTCTAAAAAAATTATGAAAAGATTCCATAAAATTGCTGTTACCGGCACCAGATACGGTCCTACTGGTACGGGTAGACTGTTGAAGATGACGAGACCGTCCCATGTTTGTCAAGTTACAACTGGGAGATTCCCTCCCTGCACCTGCACGGTTGTTTGGTGGAAAAGCCGAGCTAAGATCGAGTAACAGCTTCTGCTGATACTCCTGCATACGTGCGTCCCTTTCTATGGCTGGAATTATGTCACAAAATTTGGACTTGTACCGGGGATCTAATAGTGTGGCAATCCAGTAGTCATCATCACTTCTAATTTTGACAATACGACTGTCATGTTGGAGGTAGTGCAACAAAAAGGCACTCATGTGTCTTGCGCAGCCATGCGGACCAAGTCCACGCTGTGTTTGTGGCATAGAGGTGCTACCCGTTCTTTCTTCCTCTGACATCTCCCCCCAACCTCTTTCAACTGAAATTTGACCAAGGTCTCCCTCATCCGCTGAGTCTTCCATGTCCATGGACAGTTCGTCCTCCATTTCTTCATGTTCTCCTGCACCTTGCTCAACATTTCGCCTGCTACTATGCGCCCTTGTCGATCCCTGTTCCCCATGGTCCCATGCCTGCTGCGTTGGTGATGATGAACGTCTGGACCTTGGTGATGTTGTTGTCCCTTGCGCATATGAATCCTCCTGTAGTTCCTCCCCTTCATGTTGTCCCACCCCCTGACTCCGAATAGTGTTTAGCGTGTGCTCCAGCATGTAAATGACTGGAATCGTCATGCTGATAATGGCATTGTCAGAGCTAAACATATTCGTCGCCATGTCGAAACTGTGCAGAAGGGTGCATAGGTCCTTGATCTGAGACCACTCCATCAGGGTGATCTGCCCCACCTCTGCATCTCGTTGGCCCAGGCTATACGTCATGACGTATTGCACCAGGGCTCTGCGGTGCTGCCACAGTCGCTGTAACATGTGGAGAGTTGAATTCCAGCGTGTCGCCACATCGCATTTCAGGCGATGAACCGGCAGGCCGAAAGACTTCTGGAGCGATGCAAGTCGCTCTGCTGCGGCGCTTGAACGGCGGAAGTGAGCTGACAGTTTTCGTGCCCTGTTCAGAAGGCCATCTAGGCCGGGATAGTGTGTTAAAAATTGCTGGACGACAAGGTTCAACACGTGAGCCATACAAGGTACGTGTGTCACAATGCCCAGGCGAAGTGCCGCACCCAGGTTTGCAGCATTGTCGCACACGGCCTTACCAGGCTGCAGGTTGAGTGGAGACAACCATTTATTAAACTCGGACCGCAGAGCTGACCACAACTCCTCAGCTGTGTGACTCTTATTCCCAAGACATGTCAAGCTAAAGACCGCCTGATGCCGTTGCGCTCTGCTGCCAGCATAGTAATGAGGCGTGCGTGATTCCTTCTGCGCAGTGAGAACGCTGGTGGCCTGACAAGGCAGGCTTGGGGCGGAGGTGGAGGACCCAGATGAGGTGGAGGATGCAGAAGCTGTGGCGGAACTTGGACAGACAGAGGATTGACACACAAGTCGTGAGGACGGCAAGACTTGTGCAGCAGACCCTTCACCATCTATCACCATAGTTACCCAGTGCCCAGTCAGCGACATGTAACGTCCCTGTCCATGCTTACTGGTCCAAGTATCGGTGGTGAAATGCACCCGTTCACATACAGAGTTTCTCAAGGAAGCGGTGATGTTGTGTGCGACATGCTGGTGTAGCGCGGGCACACCTTTCTTAGAGAAGTAGTGGCGACTAGGCATCTGGTACTGGGGCACAGCGACAGACATAAGGTCTCTAAAATCCTGTGTGTCCACTAGGCGGAAAGGCAGCATTTCGGTAGCCAACAGCTTACAGAGGGATAGAGTCAACCTCTTAGCTTTGTCATGGGTCGGAGGAAGTGGCCTTTTATTTGACCACATCTGAGGGACAGAGATCTGGCTGCTGTGTGTAGACGGTGTTGAGTAGGGTGTCCCTGGAAAAATGCAGGTTTGTGAGGAAAGTGCAGGCGGAGACATGATGTTGCCTTCATCCAACGTTGGTGCTATCGATGTCTGAGAGAGCTGTACACACTCACTTGTTTCCCCTTCCAAACCAACTGACGACCTTACAAGCAAACTGCCTGTTGCGGTTACAGTGGTGGAAGTTTGGCGTGGAAAAACAGGTGTGACAGCTGTCCCCACAGTCCTAGAAGATGAAGAGCACGCGGATGCACTGGAAGGGGCGGGCGGTGGATGGTTCGCTCTTGCAGCATTGCAGCACAGTGAGCTTCCCACCGGGACCTATGATATTTATTCATGTGACGATTCATGGAAGAAGTTGTCAAACTGCTGAGGTTTTGACCTCTACTAAGAGAATCATGACAAATTTTACATATCACATGATTTGGGCGATCTTTTTCTATGTCAAAAAAGGACCAGGCTAGGCAAGGCTTAGAGGCCATGCGACCTGTTGATCCACCCCGAATAATGCTCATAGGCAGAGTGGTGGCTGAGGATGCAGTTGTAGACGTGCTACCAGTGCTCCGACTCTGTCCAGGAAGGCGCAAGGTAACTTCGTCGTCGGTTGCATCCTCCTCCACCGCCTCTGTTGACCTCCTCGAGTGCCTGACTGGGGGTTGACAGTAGGTGGGATCTAGAACTTCATCATCAATTGTTGTGTTTGCACTCCCCTCCCCCTCAGACCGAGCCTCTTCTTGCCCTGACCGAATATTTAAGTTGTCATCCCAATCGGGTATCTGCGTCTCATCTTCATCAGTATGTTCCTCATTGTCTATAACCACAGGTGTTACAGTTTGTGACAAAGGGTCAACATTATGCTCAGAAACTTGGTCCTCACGGCCTGAATCAGAGTCACAAAGGTTCTGGGCATCACTGCAGACCATTTCCTGTTCTGTACTCACTGTAGCTTGGGAGCAGACCTCTGATTCCCAGGCTATAGTGTGACTGAACAGCTCTGCAGACTCAGCCATCTCAGTTCCACCATACTGTGCAGGGCTGATGGAGACTTCAGAGCTGGGAGAAATCAAGTGTGATTGGGATGACAACTCAGAGGACTGGTGTTTTTTGGATGCGGTACTTGAAGTGGCTGAGAGGGCACTTGTTGGACCACTTGAGATCCATTCAAGCATTTTCCTTTTTTGCCCATCATCTACCTTTCTTCCTGTTGTTCGTGTCCGTAAAAAAGGGAGCACATCGGATTGTCCACGGTAAGTAGTAGACATCTTACTTTTGCTGGTAGATGGTCTATCTTCAGCAGATGATAATGGAGCTTTGCCACTTTCCCCACAGACAAAACCTTTTTTGCCTTTTCCACCACGCCTCTTCCCCTTTCCACCAGCATCTGTCATTTTGCCACTCATGTTGATTGCGACAAGATTGTGGACTGAAAATGTGGTAGTAAAAATTGAGAGGTGGTGAAGATTGCAGTGGTGGTCTAGCTTTATTAACAGCAGAATAATAAAGAATAAATATCCCTGACAATGCAACTTAGTTATAATGAGTTGGAGTGTGCAACGCAGGCAGATGCGCTCTGCAAATGTCTTGGCACTAGTGGGACTATAGCAAAGTCCAATAGCCACGTATAGGATGCCACTAGGTACACTGAGTGTTTGCTAGTATAATGGCTAAGTTAAAATTAGTTGGAGTGTGCAACGCAGGCAGATGCGCTCTGCAAATGTCTTGGCACTAGTGGGACTATAGCAAAGTCCAATAGCCACGTATAGGATGCCACTAGGTACACTGAGTGTTTGCTAGTATAATGGCTTACTTATAATTAGTTGGAGTGTGCAACGCAGGCAGATGCGCTCTGCAAATGTCTTGGCACTAGTGGGACTATAGCAAAGTCCAATAGCCACGTATAGGATGCCACTAGGTACACTGAGTGTTTGCTAGTATAATGGCTAAGTTAAAATTAGTTGGAGTGTGCAACGCAGGCAGATGCGCTCTGCAAATGTCTTGGCACTAGTGGGACTATAGCAAAGTCCAATAGCCACGTATAGGATGCCACTAGGTACACTGAGTGTTTGCTAGTATAATGGCTTACTTATAATTAGTTGGAGTGTGCAACGCAGGCAGATGCGCTCTGCAAATGTCTTGGCACTAGTGGGACTATAGCAAAGTCCAATAGCCACGTATAGGATGCCACTAGGTACACTGAGTGTTTGCTAGTATAATGGCTTACTTATAATTAGTTGGAGTGTGCAACGCAGGCAGATGCGCTCTGCAAATGTCTTGGCACTAGTGGGACTATAGCAAAGTCCAATAGCCACAGATAGGATGCCACTAGGTACACTGAGTGTTTGCTAGTATAATGGCTTACTTATAATTAGTTGGAGTGTGCAACGCAGGCAGATGCGCTCTGCAAATGTCTTGGCACTAGTGGGACTATAGCAAGGTCCAATAGCCACGTATAGGATGCCACTAGGTACACTGAGTGTTTGCTAGTATAATGGCTTACTTATAATTAGTTGGAGTGTGCAACGCAGGCAGATGCGCTCTGCAAATGTCTTGGCACTAGTGGGACTATAGCAAAGTCCAATAGCCACGTATAGGATGCCACTAGGTACACTGAGTGTTTGCTAGTATAATGGCTAAGTTAAAATTAGTTGGAGTGTGCAACGCAGGCAGATGCGCTCTGCAAATGTCTTGGCACTAGTGGGACTATAGCAAAGTCCAATAGCCACGTATAGGATGCCACTAGGTACACTGAGTGTTTGCTAGTAAAATTGCTTAGTTTAAAAAAGTTGGAGTGTGCAATGCAGGCAGACGTGCTCTGCAAATGTCTTTGCACTAGTGGGACTATAGCAAAGTCCAATAGCCACAGATAGGATGCCACTAGGTACACTGAGTTTTTGCTAGTATAATGGCTTACTTATAATTAGTTGGAGTGTGCAACGCAGGCAGATGCGCTCTGCAAATGTCTTGGCACTAGTGGGACTATAGCAAGGTCCAATAGCCACGTATAGGATGCCACTAGGTACACTGAGTGTTTGCTAGTATAATGGCTTACTTATAATTAGTTGGAGTGTGCAACGCAGGCAGATGCGCTCTGCAAATGTCTTGGCACTAGTGGGACTATAGCAAGGTCCAATAGCCACGTATAGGATGCCACTAGGTACACTGAGTGTTTGCTAGTATAATGGCTTACTTATAATTAGTTGGAGTGTGCAACGCAGGCAGATGCGCTCTTCAAATGTCTTGGCACTAGTGGGACTATAGCAAAGTCCAATAGCCACAGATAGGATGCCACTAGGTACACTGAGTGTTTGCTAGTATAATGGCTTACTTATAATTAGTTGGAGTGTGCAACGCAGGCAGATGCGCTCTGCAAATGTCTTGGCACTAGTGGGACTATAGCAAGGTCCAATAGCCACGTATAGGATGCCACTAGGTACACTGAGTGTTTGCTAGTATAATGGCTTACTTATAATTAGTTGGAGTGTGCAACGCAGGCAGATGCGCTCTGCAAATGTCTTGGCACTAGTGGGACTATAGCAAGGTCCAATAGCCACGTATAGGATGCCACTAGGTACACTGAGTGTTTGCTAGTATAATGGCTTACTTATAATTAGTTGGAGTGTGCAACGCAGGCAGATGCGCTCTGCAAATGTCTTGGCACTAGAGGGACTATAGCAAAGTCCAATAGCCACAGATAGGATGCCACTAGGTACACTGAGTGTTTGCTAGTATAATGGCTTACTTATAATTAGTTGGAGTGTGCAACGCAGGCAGATGCGCTCTGCAAATGTCTTGGCACTAGTGGGACTATAGCAAAGTCCAATAGCCACGTATAGGATGCCACTAGGTACACTGAGTGTTTGCTAGTAAAATTGCTTAGTTTAAAAAAGTTGGAGTGTGCAATGCAGGCAGACGTGCTCTGCAAATGTCTTTGCACTAGTGGGACTATAGCAAAGTCCAATAGCCACAGATAGGATGCCACTAGGTACACTGAGTGTTTGCTAGTATAATGGCTTACTTATAATTAGTTGGAGTGTGCAACGCAGGCAGATGCGCTCTGCAAATGTCTTGGCACTAGTGGGACTATAGCAAAGTCCAATAGCCACGTATAGGATGCCACTAGGTACACTGAGTGTTTGCTAGTAAAATTGCTTAGTTTAAAAAAGTTGGAGTGTGCAATGCAGGCAGACGTGCTCTGCAAATGTCTTTGCACTAGTGGGACTATAGCAAAGTCCAATAGCCACAGATAGGATGCCACTAGGTACACTGAGTGTTTGCTAGTATATTGGCTTACTTATAATTAGTTGGAGTGTGCAACGCAGGCAGATGCGCTCTGCAAATGTCTTGGCACTAGTGGGACTATAGCAAAGTCCAATAGCCACGTATAGGATGCCACTAGGTACACTGAGTGTTTGCTAGTATAATGGCTAAGTTAAAATTAGTTGGAGTGTGCAACGCAGGCAGATGCGCTCTGCAAATGTCTTGGCACTAGTGGGACTATAGCAAAGTCCAATAGCCACGTATAGGATGCCACTAGGTACACTGAGTGTTTGCTAGTAAAATTGCTTAGTTTAAAAAAGTTGGAGTGTGCAATGCAGGCAGACGTGCTCTGCAAATGTCTTTGCACTAGTGGGACTATAGCAAAGTCCAATAGCCACAGATAGGATGCCACTAGGTACACTGAGTGTTTGCTAGTATAATGGCTTAGTTATAATGAGTTGGAGTGTGCAGAGGACAGGAGGGTACAGTGGCAGGATTGTGGTGCTCTGGGTAGAGGAATGGAAGCCTGCCTTTCTATTCCCTCCTAATGGTGAAATGCAGGGAGGAAATCCCTGACCTTGGCTACACAGATGCTGTTGCTGTTTGCAGGACCTGTCACCTATGGCTCTCTGACCCTGCCGGTTTGAGCCCTTAAAAGGACTGCTATAAAGTGCTCTCCCTATGCTGTCTAACGCTGTGTATGCAGCGCATACAGCTGTATCGGCTATAGGACTCAGGAGGACGGAGCTGCGACAGTGATGTCTGACACCAAAGACGCAGAAGGGAGATAATGGCGTCCGTGAAGAAAATGTCCGGTTTTATAATGCAGGGACATGTGACATGCAGATCCTATCACACATGCCGTTGCTTCTCTGGCTCAAAGTCAACTTAGCTGTGTGTGTGTCTGTGATTGGCTGACATGCTGGCCCGCCCCACAAGACGCGCGCACTTAGGGAAGGAAGACAAGAAAAAAAAAAAAAAAATGGCGATCGCCATTATAGAAACAGCAGTGATCTGAAGGCGCTGTTCACGCACACTATACACTGAAATGTGATAATAGTTTGATTCACAGAGTGACTTACACTATTACAGCAGAAACCAAGCTATGATTTAGCTGTTTTTTGGCTGCTAGAACCGTTCTCGAACGTTTCTAGAACTATCGAGCTTTTGCAAAAAGCTCGAGTTCTAGTTCGATCTAGAACATGCCCCAAAATCACTCGAGCCTAGAACTGGAGAACCACGAACCACGAACCGCGCTCAACTCTATCCAGGAGCTTTGGTTCCCTGAGTTTCCAATAGCAAATGTCTAGAAAAAACTCTGTCCATTGGCACAACTCAGCAAGAAAACGAGAAGACCGAGAAGATATATTTCATTTATCTTAATGCCACCTTATTAACAGCACTAAACCCTTCTATTATGTCCCTTAGCCTTTTGAGCTTATCCTCTGGTAAGCGGAAGACCATGCCTCTGGTATCGATCTCAGTGCCTAAAAACTGTATTATAGTAGCCAATCAGAATACAAAAGGATGCATAGGAAGCGTGACTTTATTTCAATATTTTAAAACAATCCAATAAAATGAAGAAAAGTCACTCATACAAGATCCACAGAAGTTGTATAATACATACATAAATCAAAACACTATAAGGCCTGTTTCACACGTCAGTGATTCTGGTACGTTTGTGCTTTTTTTTAAACATAACAGAATCACTGAGATACGCAGATCCATTATAATGAATGGGTCTGCTCACACATCAGTGATTTTTCACTGCACGTGTCTCCGTGCGGCGTACCCGCGTGTCCGTGATTGCTGCACGGAGACATGTCCATTTTTTTCTGGCATCACTGATAGGATGTCCATAAGGTGGCAGCAGAGCATAACAGAAAAAGGTGCCTATTGTGCACTGAAAAGACCCAATGTGATGCACCAGACATATAGAGCCCTAATGGATTCACAAATATAAGATATATCATGAATGACTACTGCATAATGAACGCTAGCATGAAAAAAGAAAGGAATCCATAAAAATAAATAATAAATGGTGCACATATGTTAGAGCCCCACCGAAGGACAAAAAAAGTCTGATGGAAATAGAGAGCATATAGGAACAATAAGAATGTGCAACAGAGAGGAAGGTGAGAATGCAGGATCAATCACTGCCTGTCAGATATTAATAATCAGGGAAATAACTCTGGAGCAGACGCACAAATTAGGGTCTTACCTGGTAAGGTAACAAATAATTAATAGTAGTTGCACTCACCTATTAAGGTTGTGCCAGTCACAACCCCTAAATGCACGTTACAAATGGCGACAGCCGCAGCCCCTAGTAGAAGAGCAATAACGTATAGGAGGAAAATCGGGTGCGTGCCGCGCTGTCACCAAAGGAAACTGATGTTAATTATTTCATCTCTTTATTCTTTTTTCCGGTCAATGTGTTTCAGAGATCACTGTCTCCTTCATCAGGGCAAAAAAAGAACAGTATGCAATCAAAGGAGGAAGAACCTCTATATATACACATATGGAGCTACGTCAGAGGACTGACTGCTGTATTTCAAATACTGCCGGGATGGTCAACTGTTACAATACCAGCCATAAAAGTTCTCAAGTGATATATTGAGAAACATTTATAAAATCACTGGGGTATAGTGTTTCAAATTTCATCAGCTTTTTGAGACAAAAATCAGAAAAAGAAGAAGAAGAAGGACAAAATGAAAAAAAGAAAAAAAAGAAGAAAAAAAAACAAAAAGGGAGCATTGAGCTCCAGACCCTGTATTGAGTCTTAGAAGTGTAGTGACAAGTGCATCTGTCCACAACCCTGTAAGGGTGAACGGGATGACGGACAAGAAAAATTATGTTCGTGGCAAAAAATGGTGGTGTTGCTATATAAAATTGCATTAAGAATAAAGAAAGGAAAAATTTCTTTATAAAAGTAGTGAAGAAAAAAGTGGAAAAAAGGGGAGTGTAAGCCATTTTACTAATAAATAGTGATGAGCGAGCATGCTTGTTACTACTCGGTACTCGCACGAGTATCACTGTACTCGGTCTACTCGACGGGGACCGACTAATCTCGCGATACTCGTGCTGTACTCGTGGTCTTCATCCCTGCATGTTGGCGCTCTTTTGAGAGCCAGCCCTCATGCAGGGATTGGCTGGCAGACCACTGCAATGCCACAGCCCTGTTAGTTGTGGAATTGCAGTGATTGGCCGGCCTGCACAGCGTGACCGAGCCTTTATACCGGCGGGCGCGCTGTGCTCTGCTCACAGCTATCCAGACAGTCAGTGCAGGGAGAGGGTCGCTGCTTCAGGGAAAGGTTTGCGGCCCTTTATAGCTATTTCCGTAGCAGGGCTGCAAACAGTGTGACCAAAAGTCCTTCTCAGGACTATTCTAGTTGTATACAGGCAGGCAGGGTATAGCCAGGTCGGAGTACAGTAGCAGAGTCCTTCTCAGGACTATTGTTGCTGTATACAGGCAGGGTATAGCCAGGTTGGAATACAGGCTAGTGACCAAAAGAGTCCTTGTCAGGACTATTGTAGCAGTATACAGGCAGGCAGGCAGGCAGGGTATATAGCCATTCCTAGTGGTGACCGTATACCAGCCTTCATCATATCTGGGGCTGGTGTACACAGTCTAAAACAGTCCTGATAGTGTCAGACTTCTCAGCAATTGTCGCTCCTAAAACCTGTTAGGTTCTTAGTGCGTCCGTGCTTGCATTTAAAAACCGCACGTGTGTGCCTGTCGGTGGCAGCGTGCAGGTGCACTTGTGTGCGTTTTTACCAAACTATTATATAACGCACAAGTGTAGTGTATAATACACGTCAGTCAGCAGTGGCTGATAGTGTCAGAGTTCTCGTCATTAATTTTTGCTCCTAAAACTTGTGTTAGGTTCTTAGTGCGTCCGTGCTTGCATTTAAAAACCGCACGTGTGTGCCTGTCGGTGGCAGCGTACAGGTGCACTTGTGTGCGTTTTTACCAAACTATTATATAACGCACAAGTGTAGTGTATAATACACGTCAGTCAGCAGTGGCTGATAGTGTCAGAGTTCTCGTCATTAATTTTTGCTCCTAAAACCTGTGTTAGGTTCTTAGTGCGTCCGTGCTTGCATTTAAAAACCGCACGTGTGTGCCTGTCGGTGGCAGCGTACAGGTGCACTTGTGTGCGTTTTTACCAAACTATTATATAACGCACAAGTGTAGTGTATAATACACGTCAGTCAGCAGTGGCTGATAGTGTCAGAGTTCTCGTCATTAATTTTTGCTCCTAAAACCTGTGTTAGGTTCTTAGTGCGTCCGTGCTTGCATTTAAAAACCGCACGTGTGTGCCTGTCGGTGGCAGCGTACAGGTGCACTTGTGTGCGTTTTTACCAAACTATTATATAACGCACAAGTGTAGTGTATAATACACGTCAGTCAGCAGTGGCTGATAGTGTCAGAGTTCTCGTCATTAATTTTTGCTCCTAAAACCTGTTAGGTTCTTAGTGCGTCCGTGCTTGCATTTAAAAACCGCACGTGTGTGCCTGTCGGTGGCAGCGTACAGGTGCACAATTTGCACAAACTTTGATATAACGCCCAAGTCTAGTGAATACACGTCAGCACAGCATTGCAAAATGCGCAAGGGCGTTGGCAAGGAACAAGGAAGTGGACGTGATGGTGGTGCAGGCAGAGGCCGAGGTCGTGGGCAAGCTCTAATTTTGCCACAACAAAGGGCCACATCTAGTCGCTCGCACGTCCTGTCCCAAATTCTTGGGGACCGCAGCAGTACACCGCTCTTGAACCAAGACCAGTGTCAACAGGTTGTTAGTTGGATAGCGGATAATGCTTCCAGTCAGATTGGCACCACCACAAACACTCTGTCTTCCACCATGTCAAGTGTCAGTAGCCGTGATACTGCACCGCACATTTCAGAACCTGATCCTCCTTCCTACCACAAGGCTGAGTACACGTCCTCGGACATTAATGATCCCACACTTGGACACTCGGAAGAGCTGTTCACGTTTCCATTCGCACATTCTGGCCTCTCGCCAGCTCATGTTGAAGTGGGTCATGAGGAGATCGTATGTACAGATGGCCAAATATTTGAGCAGCCACGTTCTCACGAAGTTGGCAACGTGTCTCAACAAGGGGTGGACGATGATGAGACACAATTGTCAGGAAGTCAGGAGGAGGAGCAGGGTGCGGAAGAGGAAGACGACGTGGTGGATGATCCAGTAACTGACCCAACCTGGCAGGAGGATATGCAGAGCGAGGACAGCAGTGCACAGGGGGAGGGAGGCGTAGCATCCCAACAGGCAGTAAGAAGCAGGGTGGTGGCTCCAGGCAGAAGTCAGGCAACCGTTCCCCGGAACAACAACACGACACAAGTTTTGTTTGGTTATCTTGCAATCCCGAGATAATCGTCTCCATGCTCCAAATCCATTTTAAAGCCATTTTTAAGGCATTTCGCGCATACATGAAATGAACACATTTTTCTCCAAAACTATAACAGATGCAAGCTTGTCCTGTTTGGTGGAGATGATATTTAATAAAATAAGTAGAAATCCACTAAAAGTTTTGTTTGGTTATCTTGCAATCCCGAGATAATCGTCTCCATGCTCCAAATCCATTTTAAAGCCATTTCAAAGGCATTTTGCGCATACATGAAATGAACACATTTTTCTCCAAAACTATAACACATGCAAGCTTGTCCTGTTTGGTGGAGATGATATTTAATAAAATAAGTAGAAATCCACTAAAAGTTTTGTTTGGTTATCTTGCAATCCCGAGATAATCGTCTCCATGCTCCAAATCCATTTTAAAGCCATTTTTAACGCATTTCGCGCATACATGAAATGAACACATTTTTCTCCAAAACTATAACAGATGCAAGCTTGTCCTGTTTGGTGGAGATGATATTTAATAAAATAAGTAGAAATCCACTAAAAGTTTTGTTTGCTTATCTTGCAATCCCGAGATAATCGTCTCCATGCTCCAAATCCATTTTAAAGCCATTTTTAAGGCATTTCGCGCATACATGAAATGAACACATTTTTCTCCAAAACTATAACAGATGCAAGCTTGTCCTGTTTGGTGGAGATGATATTTAATAAAATAAGTAGAAATCCACTAAAAGTTTTGTTTGGTTATCTTGCAATCCCGAGTTAATCGTCTCCATGCTCCAAATCCATTTTAAAGCCATTTTTAAGGCATTTCGCGCATACATGAAATGAACACATTTTTCTCCAAAACTATAACAGATGCAAGCTTGTCCTGTTTGGTGGAGATGATATTTAATAAAATAAGTAGAAATCCACTAAAAGTTTTGTTTGGTTATCTTGCAATCCCGAGATAATCGTCTCCATGCTCCAAATCCATTTTAAAGCCATTTTTAAGGCATTTCGCGCATACATGAAATGAACACATTTTTCTCCAAAACTATAACAGATGCAAGCTTGTCCTGTTTGGTGGAGATGATATTTAATAAAATAAGTAGAAATCCACTAAAAGTTTTGTTTGGTTATATTGCAATCCCGAGATAATCGTCTCCATGCTCCAAATCCATTTTAAAGCCATTTTTAAGGCATTTCGCGCATACATGAAATGAACACATTTTTCTCCAAAACTATAAGAGATGCAAGCTTGTCCTGTTTGGTGGAGATGATATTTAATAAAATAAGTAGAAATCCACTAAAAGTTTTGTTTGGTTATCTTGCAATCCCGAGATAATCGTCTCCATGCTCCAAATCCATTTTAAAGCCATTTTTAAGGCATTTCGCGCATACATGAAATGAACACATTTTTCTCCAAAACTATAACAGATGCAAGCTTGTCCTGTTTGGTGGAGATGATATTTAATAAAATAAGTAGAAATCCACTAAAAGTTTTGTTTGGTTATCTTGCAATCCCGAGATAATCGTCTCCATGCTCCAAATCCATTTTAAAGCCATTTTTAAGGCATTTCGCGCATACATGAAATGAACACATTTTTCTCCAAAACTATAACAGATGCAAGCTTGTCCTGTTTGGTGGAGATGATATTTAATAAAATAAGTAGAAATCCACTAAAAGTTTTGTTTGGTTATCTTGCAATCCCGAGATAATCGTCTCCATGCTCCAAATCCATTTTAAAGCCATTTTTAAGGCATTTCGCGCATACATGAAATGAACACATTTTTCTCCAAAACTATAACAGATGCAAGCTTGTCCTGTTTGGTGGAGATGATATTTAATAAAATAAGTAGAAATCCACTAAAAGTTTTGTTTGGTTATCTTGCAATCCCGAGATAATCGTCTCCATGCTCCAAATCCATTTTAAAGCCATTTCAAAGGCATTTTGCGCATACATGAAATGAACACATTTTTCTCCAAAACTATAACACATGCAAGCTTGTCCTGTTTGGTGGAGATGATATTTAATAAAATAAGTAGAAATCCACTAAAAGTTTTGTTTGGTTATATTGCAATCCCGAGATAATCGTCTCCATGCTCCAAATCCATTTTAAAGCCATTTTTAAGGCATTTCGCGCATACATGAAATGAACACATTTTTCTCCAAAACTATAACAGATGCAAGCTTGTCCTGTTTGGTGGAGATGATATTTAATAAAATAAGTAGAAATCCACTAAAAGTTTTGTTTGGTTATCTTGCAATCCCGAGATAATCGTCTCCATGCTCCAAATCCATTTTAAAGCCATTTTTAAGGCATTTCGCGCATACATGAAATGAACACATTTTTCTCCAAAACTATAACAGATGCAAGCTTGTCCTGTTTGGTGGAGATGATATTTAATAAAATAAGTAGAAATCCACTAAAAGTTTTGTTTGGTTATCTTGCAATCCCGAGATAATCGTCTCCATGCTCCAAATCCATTTTAAAGCCATTTTTAAGGCATTTCGCGCATACATGAAATGAACACATTTTTCTCCAAAACTATAACAGATGCAAGCTTGTCCTGTTTGGTGGAGATGATATTTAATAAAATAAGTAGAAATCCACTAAAAGTTTTGTTTGGTTATATTGCAATCCCGAGATAATCGTCTCCATGCTCCAAATCCATTTTAAAGCCATTTTTAAGGCATTTCGCGCATACATGAAATGAACACATTTTTCTCCAAAACTATAACAGATGCAAGCTTGTCCTGTTTGGTGGAGATGATATTTAATAAAATAAGTAGAAATCCACTAAAAGTTTTGTTTGGTTATCTTGCAATCCCGAGATAATCGTCTCCATGCTCCAAATCCATTTTAAAGCCATTTTTAAGGCATTTCGCGCATACATGAAATGAACACATTTTTCTCCAAAACTATAACAGATGCAAGCTTGTCCTGTTTGGTGGAGATGATATTTAATAAAATAAGTAGAAATCCACTAAAAGTTTTGTTTGGTTATCTTGCAATCCCGAGATAATCGTCTCCATGCTCCAAATCCATTTTAAAGCCATTTTTAAGGCATTTCGCGCATACATGAAATGAACACATTTTTCTCCAAAACTATAACAGATGCAAGCTTGTCCTGTTTGGTGGAGATTATATTTAATAAAATAAGTAGAAATCCACTAAAAGTTTTGTTTGGTTATCTTGCAATCCCGAGATAATCGTCTCCATGCTCCAAATCCATTTTAAAGCCATTTTTAAGGCATTTCGCGCATACATGAAATGAACACATTTTTCTCCAAAACTATAACAGATGCAAGCTTGTCCTGTTTGGTGGAGATGATATTTAATAAAATAAGTAGAAATCCACTAAAAGTTTTGTTTGGTTATCTTGCAATCCCGAGATAATCGTCTCCATGCTCCAAATCCATTTTAAAGCCATTTTTAAGGCATTTCGCGCATACATGAAATGAACACATTTTTCTCCAAAACTATAACAGATGCAAGCTTGTCCTGTTTGGTGGAGATGATATTTAATAAAATAAGTAGAAATCCACTAAAAGTTTTGTTTGGTTATCTTGCAATCCCGAGATAATCGTCTCCATGCTCCAAATCCATTTTAAAGCCATTTCAAAGGCATTTTGCGCATACATGAAATGAACACATTTTTCTCCAAAACTATAACACATGCAAGCTTGTCCTGTTTGGTGGAGATGATATTTAATAAAATAAGTAGAAATCCACTAAAAGTTTTGTTTGGTTATCTTGCAATCCCGAGATAATCGTCTCCATGCTCCAAATCCATTTTAAAGCCATTTTTAAGGCATTTCGCGCATACATGAAATGAACACATTTTTCTCCAAAACTATAACAGATGCAAGCTTGTCCTGTTTGGTGGAGATAATATTTAATAAAATAAGTAGAAATCTACTAAAAGTTTCGTTTGTTTATATTGCCATCCTGAGATAATCGTCTCCATGCTCCAAATCCATTTTAAAGCCATTTCAAAGGCATTTTGCGCATACATGAAATGAACACATTTTTCTCCAAAACTATAACACATGCAAGCTTGTCCTGTTTGGTGGAGATGATATTTAATAAAATAAGTAGAAATCCACTAAAAGTTTTGTTTGGTTATCTTGCAATCCCGAGATAATCGTCTCCATGCTCCAAATCCATTTTAAAGCCATTTTTAAGGCATTTCGCGCATACATGAAATGAACACATTTTTCTCCAAAACTATAACAGATGCAAGCTTGTCCTGTTTGGTGGAGATGATATTTAATAAAATAAGTAGAAATCCACTAAAAGTTTTGTTTGGTTATCTTGCAATCCCGAGATAATCGTCTCCATGCTCCAAATCCATTTTAAAGCCATTTTTAAGGCATTTCGCGCATACATGAAATGAACACATTTTTCTCCAAAACTATAACAGATGCAAGCTTGTCCTGTTTGGTGGAGATGATATTTAATTAAATAAGTAGAAATCCACTAAAAGTTTTGTTTGGTTATCTTGCAATCCCGAGATAATCGTCTCCATGCTCCAAATCCATTTTAAAGCCATTTCAAAGGCATTTTGCGCATACATGAAATGAACACATTTTTCTCCAAAACTATAACACATGCAAGCTTGTCCTGTTTGGTGGAGATGATATTTAATAAAATAAGTAGAAATCCACTAAAAGTTTTGTTTGGTTATCTTGCAATCCCGAGATAATCGTCTCCATGCTCCAAATCCATTTTAAAGCCATTTTTAAGGCATTTCGCGCATACATGAAATGAACACATTTTTCTCCAAAACTATAACAGATGCAAGCTTGTCCTGTTTGGTGGAGATGATATTTAATAAAATAAGTAGAAATCCACTAAAAGTTTTGTTTGGTTATCTTGCAATCCCGAGATAATCGTCTCCATGCTCCAAATCCATTTTAAAGCCATTTTTAAGGCATTTCGCGCATACATGAAATGAACACATTTTTCTCCAAAACTATAACAGATGCAAGCTTGTCCTGTTTGGTGGAGATGATATTTAATAAAATAAGTAGAAATCCACTAAAAGTTTTGTTTGGTTATCTTGCAATCCCGAGATAATCGTCTCCATGCTCCAAATCCATTTTAAAGCCATTTTTAAGGCATTTCGCGCATACATGAAATGAACACATTTTTCTCCAAAACTATAACAGATGCAAGCTTGTCCTGTTTGGTGGAGATGATATTTAATAAAATAAGTAGAAATCCACTAAAAGTTTTGTTTGGTTATCTTGCAATCCCGAGATAATCGTCTCCATGCTCCAAATCCATTTTAAAGCCATTTTTAAGGCATTTCGCGCATACATGAAATGAACACATTTTTCTCCAAAACTATAACAGATGCAAGCTTGTCCTGTTTGGTGGAGATGATATTTAATAAAATAAGTAGAAATCCACTAAAAGTTTTGTTTGGTTATCTTGCAATCCCGAGATAATCGTCTCCATGCTCCAAATCCATTTTAAAGCCATTTTTAAGGCATTTCGCGCATACATGAAATGAACACATTTTTCTCCAAAACTATAACAGATGCAAGCTTGTCCTGTTTGGTGGAGATGATATTTAATAAAATAAGTAGAAATCCACTAAAAGTTTTGTTTGGTTATCTTGCAATCCCGAGATAATCGTCTCCATGCTCCAAATCCATTTTAAAGCCATTTCAAAGGCATTTTGCGCATACATGAAATGAACACATTTTTCTCCAAAACTATAACACATGCAAGCTTGTCCTGTTTGGTGGAGATGATATTTAATAAAATAAGTAGAAATCCACTAAAAGTTTTGTTTGGTTATCTTGCAATCCCGAGATAATCGTCTCCATGCTCCAAATGCATTTTAAAGCCATTTTTAAGGCATTTCGCGCATACATGAAATGAACACATTTTTCTCCAAAACTATAACAGATGCAAGCTTGTCCTGTTTGGTGGAGATAATATTTAATAAAATAAGTAGAAATCTACTAAAAGTTTCGTTTGTTTATATTGCCATCCTGAGATAATCGTCTCCATGCTCCAAATCCATTTTAAAGCCATTTCAAAGGCATTTTGCGCATACATGAAATGAACACATTTTTCTCCAAAACTATAACACATGCAAGCTTGTCCTGTTTGGTGGAGATGATATTTAATAAAATAAGTAGAAATCCACTAAAAGTTTTGTTTGGTTATCTTGCAATCCCGAGATAATCGTCTCCATGCTCCAAATCCATTTTAAAGCCATTTTTAAGGCATTTCGCGCATACATGAAATGAACACATTTTTCTCCAAAACTATAACAGATGCAAGCTTGTCCTGTTTGGTGGAGATGATATTTAATAAAATAAGTAGAAATCCACTAAAAGTTTTGTTTGGTTATCTTGCAATCCCGAGATAATCGTCTCCATGCTCCAAATCCATTTTAAAGCCATTTTTAAGGCATTTCGCGCATACATGAAATGAACACATTTT
This sequence comes from Anomaloglossus baeobatrachus, assembly GCF_048569485.1. NCBI lineage: Eukaryota > Metazoa > Chordata > Amphibia > Anura > Aromobatidae > Anomaloglossus > Anomaloglossus baeobatrachus. The sequence goes on from NW_027442348.1 coordinate 85,060, forward strand.
TCTCCAAAACTATAACAGATGCAAGCTTGTCCTGTTTGGTGGAGATGATATTTAATTAAATAAGTAGAAATCCACTAAAAGTTTTGTTTGGTTATCTTGCAATCCCGAGATAATCGTCTCCATGCTCCAAATCCATTTTAAAGCCATTTCAAAGGCATTTTGCGCATACATGAAATGAACACATTTTTCTCCAAAACTATAACACATGCAAGCTTGTCCTGTTTGGTGGAGATGATATTTAATAAAATAAGTAGAAATCCACTAAAAGTTTTGTTTGGTTATCTTGCAATCCCGAGATAATCGTCTCCATGCTCCAAATCCATTTTAAAGCCATTTTTAAGGCATTTCGCGCATACATGAAATGAACACATTTTTCTCCAAAACTATAACAGATGCAAGCTTGTCCTGTTTGGTGGAGATGATATTTAATAAAATAAGTAGAAATCCACTAAAAGTTTTGTTTGGTTATCTTGCAATCCCGAGATAATCGTCTCCATGCTCCAAATCCATTTTAAAGCCATTTTTAAGGCATTTCGCGCATACATGAAATGAACACATTTTTCTCCAAAACTATAACAGATGCAAGCTTGTCCTGTTTGGTGGAGATGATATTTAATAAAGTAAGTAGAAATCCACTAAAAGTTTTGTTTGGTTATCTTGCAATCCCGAGATAATCGTCTCCATGCTCCAAATCCATTTTAAAGCCATTTTTAAGGCATTTCGCGCATACATGAAATGAACACATTTTTCTCCAAAACTATAACAGATGCAAGCTTGTCCTGTTTGGTGGAGATGATATTTAATAAAATAAGTAGAAATCCACTAAAAGTTTTGTTTGGTTATATTGCAATCCCGAGACAATCGTCTCCATGCTCCAAATCCATTTTAAAGCCATTTTTAAGGCATTTCGCGCATACATGAAATGAACACATTTTTCTCCAAAACTATAACAGATGCAAGCTTGTCCTGTTTGGTGGAGATAATATTTAATAAAATAAGTAGAAATCTACTAAAAGTTTCGTTTGTTTATATTGCCATCCTGAGATAATCGTCTCCATGCTCCAAATCCATTTTAAAGCCATTTCAAAGGCATTTTGCGCATACATGAAATGAACACATTTTTCTCCAAAACTATAACACATGCAAGCTTGTCCTGTTTGGTGGAGATGATATTTAATAAAATAAGTAGAAATCCACTAAAAGTTTTGTTTGGTTATCTTGCAATCCCGAGATAATCGTCTCCATGCTCCAAATCCATTTTAAAGCCATTTTTAAGGCATTTCGCGCATAGATGAAATGAACACATTTTTCTCCAAAACTATAACAGATGCAAGCTTGTCCTGTTTGGTGGAGATGATATTTAATAAAATAAGTAGAAATCCACTAAAAGTTTTGTTTGGTTATCTTGCAATCCCGAGATAATCGTCTCCATGCTCCAAATCCATTTTAAAGCCATTTTTAAGGCATTTCGCGCATACATGAAATGAACACATTTTTCTCCAAAACTATAACAGATGCAAGCTTGTCCTGTTTGGTGGAGATAATATTTAATAAAATAAGTAGAAATCTACTAAAAGTTTCGTTTGTTTATATTGCCATCCTGAGATAATCGTCTCCATGCTCCAAATCCATTTTAAAGCCATTTCAAAGGCATTTTGCGCATACATGAAATGAACACATTTTTCTCCAAAACTATAACACATGCAAGCTTGTCCTGTTTGGTGGAGATGATATTTAATAAAATAAGTAGAAATCCACTAAAAGTTTTGTTTGGTTATCTTGCAATCCCGAGATAATCGTCTCCATGCTCCAAATCCATTTTAAAGCCATTTTTAAGACATTTCGCGCATACATGAAATGAACACATTTTTCTCCAAAACTATAACAGATGCAAGCTTGTCCTGTTTGGTGGAGATGATATTTAATAAAATAAGTAGAAATCCACTAAAAGTTTTGTTTGGTTATCTTGCAATCCCGAGATAATCGTCTCCATGCTCCAAATCCATTTTAAAGCCATTTTTAAGGCATTTCGCGCATACATGAAATGAACACATTTTTCTCCAAAACTATAACAGATGCAAGCTTGTCCTGTTTGGTGGAGATGATATTTAATAAAATAAGTAGAAATCCACTAAAAGTTTTGTTTGGTTATCTTGCAATCCCGAGATAATCGTCTCCATGCTCCAAATCCATTTTAAAGCCATTTTTAAGGCATTTCGCGCATACATGAAATGAACACATTTTTCTCCAAAACTATAACAGATGCAAGCTTGTCCTGTTTGGTGGAGATGATATTTAATAAAATAAGTAGAAATCCACTAAAAGTTTTGTTTGGTTATCTTGCAATCCCGAGATAATCGTCTCCATGCTCCAAATCCATTTTAAAGCCATTTTTAGGGCATTTCGCGCATACATGAAATGAACACATTTTTCTCCAAAACTATAACAGATGCAAGCTTGTCCTGTTTGGTGGAGATGATATTTAATAAAATAAGTAGAAATCCACTAAAAGTTTTGTTTGGTTATATTGCAATCCCGAGATAATCGTCTCCATGCTCCAAATCCATTTTAAAGCCATTTTTAAGGCATTTCGCGCATACATGAAATGAACACATTTTTCTCCAAAACTATAACAGATACAAGCTTGTCCTGTTTGGTGGAGATGATATTTAATAAAATAAGTAGAAATCCACTAAAAGTTTTGTTTGGTTATCTTGCAATCCCGAGATAATCGTCTCCATGCTCCAAATCCATTTTAAAGCCATTTTTAAGGCATTTCGCGCATACATGAAATGAACACATTTTTCTCCAAAAAGTGGATTTGGAACATGGAGACGATTATCTCAGGATGGCAATATAAACAAACGAAACTTTTAGTAGATTTCTACTTATTTTATTAAATATTATCTCCACCAAACAGGACAAGCTTGCATCTGTTATAGTTTTGGAGAAAAATGTGTTCATTTCATGTATGCGCGAAATGCCTTAAAAATGGCTTTAAAATGGATTTGGAGCATGGTGACGATTATCTCGGGATTGCAAGATAACCAAACAAAACTTTTAGTGGATTTCTACTTATTTTATTAAATATCATCTCCACCAAACAGGACAAGCTTGCATGTGTTATAGTTTTGGAGAAAAATGTGTTCATTTCATGTATGCGCAAAATGCCTTTGAAATGGCTTTAAAATGGATTTGGAGCATGGAGACGATTATCTCGGGATTGCAAGATAACCAAACAAAACTTTTAGTGGATTTCTACTTATTTTATTAAATATCATCTCCACCAAACAGGACAAGCTTGCATCTGTTATAGTTTTGGAGAAAAATGTGTTCATTTCATGTATGCGCGAAATGCCTTAAAAATGGCTTTAAAATGGATTTGGAGCATGGAGACGATTATCTCGGGATTGCAAGATAACCAAACAAAACTTTTAGTGGATTTCTACTTATTTTATTAAATATCATCTCCACCAAACAGGACAAGCTTGCATCTGTTATAGTTTTGGAGAAAAATGTGTTCATTTCATGTATGCGCGAAATGCCTTAAAAATGGCTTTAAAATGGATTTGGAGCATGGAGACGATTATCTCGGGATTGCAAGATAACCAAACAAAACTTTTAGTGGATTTCTACTTATTTTATTAAATATCATCTCCACCAAACAGGACAAGCTTGCATCTGTTATAGTTTTGGAGAAAAATGTGTTCATTTCATGTATGCGCGAAATGCCTTAAAAATGGCTTTAAAATGGATTTGGAGCATGGAGACGATTATCTCGGGATTGCAAGATAACCAAACAAAACTTTTAGTGGATTTCTACTTATTTTATTAAATATCATCTCCACCAAACAGGACAAGCTTGCATCTGTTATAGTTTTGGAGAAAAATGTGTTCATTTCATGTATGCGCGAAATGCCTTAAAAATGGCTTTAAAATGGATTTGGAGCATGGAGACGATTATCTCGGGATTGCAAGATAACCAAACAAAACTTTTAGTGGATTTCTACTTATTTTATTAAATATCATCTCCACCAAACAGGACAAGCTTGCATGTGTTATAGTTTTGGAGAAAAATGTGTTCATTTCATGTATGCGCAAAATGCCTTTGAAATGGCTTTAAAATGGATTTGGAGCATGGAGACGATTATCTCGGGATTGCAAGATAACCAAACAAAACTTTTAGTAGATTTCTACTTATTTTATTAAATATCATCTCCACCAAACAGGACAAGCTTGCATCTGTTATAGTTTTGGAGAAAAATGTAATCATTTCATGTATGCGCGAAATGCCTTAAAAATGACTTTAAAATGGATTTGGAGCATGGAGACGATTATCTAGGGATTGCAAGATAACCAAACAAAACTTTTAGTGGATTTCTACTTATTTTATTAAATATCATCTCCACCAAACAGGACAAGCTTGCATCTGTTATAGTTTTGGAGAAAAATGTGTTCATTTCATGTATGCGCGAAATGCCTTAAAAATGGCTTTAAAATGGATTTGGAGCATGGAGACGATTATCTCGGGATTGCAAGATAACCAAACAAAACTTTTAGTGGATTTCTACTTATTTTATTAAATATCATCTCCACCAAACAGGACAAGCTTGCATCTGTTATAGTTTTGGAGAAAAATGTGTTCATTTCATGTATGCGCGAAATGCCTTAAAAATGGCTTTAAAATGGATTTGGAGCATGGAGACGATTATCTCGGGATTGCAAGATAACCAAACAAAACTTTTAGTGGATTTCTACTTATTTTATTAAATATCATCTCCACCAAACAGGACAAGCTTGCATGTGTTATAGTTTTGGAGAAAAATGTGTTCATTTCATGTATGCGCAAAATGCCTTTGAAATGGCTTTAAAATGGATTTGGAGCATGGAGACGATTATCTCAGGATGGCAATATAAACAAACGAAACTTTTAGTAGATTTCTACTTATTTTATTAAATATTATCTCCACCAAACAGGACAAGCTTGCATCTGTTATAGTTTTGGAGAAAAATGTGTTCATTTCATGTATGCGCGAAATGCCTTAAAAATGGCTTTAAAATGGATTTGGAGCATGGAGACGATTATCTCGGGATTGCAAGATAACCAAACAAAACTTTTAGTGGATTTCCACTTATTTTATTAAATATCATCTCCACCAAACAGGACAAGCTTGCATGTGTTATAGTTTTGGAGAAAAATGTGTTCATTTCATGTATGCGCAAAATGCCTTTGAAATGGCTTTAAAATAGATTTGGAGCATGGAGACGATTATCTCGGGATTGCAAGATAACCATACAAAACTTTTAGTGGATTTCTACTTATTTTATTAAATATCATCTCCACCAAACAGGACAAGCTTGCATCTGTTATAGTTTTGGAGAAAAATGTGTTCATTTCATGTCTGCGCGAAATGCCTTAAAAATGGCTTTAAAATGGATTTGGAGCATGGAGACGATTATCTCGGGATTGCAAGATAACCAAACAAAACTTTTAGTGGATTTCTACTTATTTTATTAAATATCATCTCCACCAAACAGGACAAGCTTGCATCTGTTATAGTTTTGGAGAAAAATGTGTTCATTTCATGTATGCGCGAAATGCCTTAAAAATGGCTTTAAAATGGATTTGGAGCATGGAGACGATTATCTCGGGTTTGCAAGATAACCAAACAAAACTTTTAGTGGATTTCTACTTATTTTATTAAATATCATCTCCACCAAACAGGACAAGCTTGCATGTGTTATAGTTTTGGAGAAAAATGTGTTCATTTCATGTATGCGCGAAATGCCTTAAAAATGGCTTTAAAATTGATTTGGAGCATGGAGACGATTATCTCGGGATTGCAAGATAACCAAACAAAACTTTTAGTGGATTTCTACTTATTTTATTAAATATCATCTCCACCAAACAGGACAAGCTTGCATCTGTTATAGTTTTGGAGAAAAATGTGTTCATTTCATGTATGCGCGAAATGCCTTAAAAATGGCTTTAAAATGGATTTGGAGCATGGAGACGATTATCTCGGGATTGCAAGATAACCAAACAAAACTTTTAGTGGATTTCTACTTATTTTATTAAATATCATCTCCACCAAACAGGACAAGCTTGCATCTGTTATAGTTTTGGAGAAAAATGTGTTCATTTCATGTATGCGCGAAATGCCTTAAAAATGGCTTTAAAATGGATTTGGAGCATGGAGACGATTATCTCGGGATTGCAAGATAACCAAACAAAACTTTTAGTGGATTTCTACTTATTTTATTAAATATCATCTCCACCAAACAGGACAAGCTTGCATCTGTTATAGTTTTGGAGAAAAATGTGTTCATTTCATGTATGCGCGAAATGCCTTAAAAATGGCTTTAAAATGGACTTGGAGCATGGAGACGATTATCTCGGGATTGCAAGATAACCAAACAAAACTTTTAGTGGATTTCTACTTATTTTATTAAATATCATCTCCACCAAACAGGACAAGCTTGCATCTGTTATAGTTTTGGAGAAAAATGTGTTCATTTCATGTATGCGCGAAATGCCTTAAAAATGGCTTTAAAATGGATTTGGAGCATGGAGACGATTATCTCGGGATTGCAATATAACCAAACAAAACTTTTAGTGGATTTCTACTTATTTTATTAAATATCATCTCCACCAAACAGGACAAGCTTGCATCTGTTATAGTAAGTTTTGTTTGGTTATCTTGCAATCCCGAGATAATCGTCTCCATGCTCCAAATCCATTTTAAAGCCATTTTTAAGGCATTTCGCGCATACATGAAATGAACACATTTTTCTCCAAAACTATAACAGATGCAAGCTTGTCCTGTTTGGTGGAGATGATATTTAATAAAATAAGTAGAAATCCACTAAAAGTTTTGTTTGGTTATCTTGCAATCCCGAGATAATCGTCTCCATGCTCCAAATCCATTTTAAAGCCATTTTTAAGGCATTTCGCGCATACATGAAATGAACACATTTTTCTCCAAAACTATAACAGATGCAAGCTTGTCCTGTTTGGTGGAGATGATATTTAATAAAATAAGTAGAAATCCACTAAAAGTTTTGTTTGGTTATCTTGCAATCCCGAGATAATCGTCTCCATGCTCCAAATCCATTTTAAAGCCATTTTTAAGGCATTTCGCGCATACATGAAATGAACACATTTTTCTCCAAAACTATAACAGATGCAAGCTTGTCCTGTTTGGTGGAGATGATATTTAATAAAATAAGTAGAAATCCACTAAAAGTTTTGTTTGGTTATCTTGCAATCCCGAGATAATCGTCTCCATGCTCCAAATCTATTTTAAAGCCATTTCAAAGGCATTTTGCGCATACATGAAATGAACACATTTTTCTCCAAAACTATAACACATGCAAGCTTGTCCTGTTTGGTGGAGATGATATTTAATAAAATAAGTAGAAATCCACTAAAAGTTTTGTTTGGTTATCTTGCAATCCCGAGATAATCGTCTCCATGCTCCAAATCCATTTTAAAGCCATTTTTAAGGCATTTCGCGCATACATGAAATGAACACATTTTTCTCCAAAACTATAACAGATGCAAGCTTGTCCTGTTTGGTGGAGATAATATTTAATAAAATAAGTAGAAATCTACTAAAAGTTTCGTTTGTTTATATTGCCATCCTGAGATAATCGTCTCCATGCTCCAAATCCATTTTAAAGCCATTTCAAAGGCATTTTGCGCATACATGAAATGAACACATTTTTCTCCAAAACTATAACACATGCAAGCTTGTCCTGTTTGGTGGAGATGATATTTAATAAAATAAGTAGAAATCCACTAAAAGTTTTGTTTGGTCATCTTGCAATCCCGAGATAATCGTCTCCATGCTCCAAATCCATTTTAAAGCCATTTTTAAGGCATTTCGCGCATACATGAAATGAACACATTTTTCTCCAAAACTATAACAGATGCAAGCTTGTCCTGTTTGGTGGAGATGATATTTAATAAAATAAGTAGAAATCCACTAAAAGTTTTGTTTGGTTATCTTGCAATCCCGAGATAATCGTCTCCATGCTCCAAATCCATTTTAAAGCCATTTTTAAGGCATTTCGCGCATACATGAAATGAACACATTTTTCTCCAAAACTATAACAGATGCAAGCTTGTCCTGTTTGGTGGAGATGATATTTAATAAAATAAGTAGAAATCCACTAAAAGTTTTGTTTGGTTATCTTGCAATCCCGAGATAATCGTCTCCATGCTCCAAATCCATTTTAAAGTCATTTTTAAGGCATTTCGCGCATACATGAAATGAACACATTTTTCTCCAAAACTATAACAGATGCAAGCTTGTCCTGTTTGGTGGAGATGATATTTAATAAAATAAGTAGAAATCTACTAAAAGTTTTGTTTGGTTATCTTGCAATCCCGAGATAATCGTCTCCATGCTCCAAATCCATTTTAAAGCCATTTCAAAGGCATTTTGCGCATACATGAAATTAACACATTTTTCTCCAAAACTATAACACATGCAAGCTTGTCCTGTTTGGTGGAGATGATATTTAATAAAATAAGTAGAAATCCACTAAAAGTTTTGTTTGGTTATCTTGCAATCCCGAGATAATCGTCTCCATGCTCCAAATCCATTTTAAAGCCATTTTTAAGGCATTTCGCGCATACATGAAATGAACACATTTTTCTCCAAAACTATAACAGATGCAAGCTTGTCCTGTTTGGTGGAGATGATATTTAATAAAATAAGTAGAAATCCACTAAAAGTTTTGTTTGGTTATCTTGCAATCCCGAGATAATCGTCTCCATGCTCCAAATCCATTTTAAAGCCATTTTTAAGGCATTTCGCGCATACATGAAATGAACACATTTTTCTCCAAAACTATAACAGATGCAAGCTTGTCCTGTTTGGTGGAGATGATATTTAATAAAATAAGTAGAAATCCACTAAAAGTTTTGTTTGGTTATCTTGCAATCCCGAGATAATCGTCTCCATGCTCCAAATCCATTTTAAAGCCATTTTTAAGGCATTTCGCGCATACATGAAATGAACACATTTTTCTCCAAAACTATAACAGATGCAAGCTTGTCCTGTTTGGTGGAGATGATATTTAATAAAATAAGTAGAAATCCACTAAAGGTTTTGTTTGGTTATCTTGCAATCCCGAGATAATCGTCTCCATGCTCCAAATCCATTTTAAAGCCATTTTTAAGGCATTTCGCGCATACATGAAATGAACACATTTTTCTCCAAAACTATAACAGATGCAAGCTTGTCCTGTTTGGTGGAGATGATATTTAATAAAATTAGTAGAAATCCACTAAAAGTTTTGTTTGGTTATCTTGCAATCCCGAGATAATCGTCTCCATGCTCCAAATCCATTTTAAAGCCATTTTTAAGGCATTTCGCGCATACATGAAATGAACACATTTTTCTCCAAAACTATAACAGATGCAAGCTTGTCCTGTTTGGTGGAGATGATATTTAATAAAATAAGTAGAAATCCACTAAAAGTTTTGTTTGGTTATCTTGCAATCCCGAGATAATCGTCTCCATGCTCCAAATCCATTTTAAAGCCATTTTTAAGGCATTTCGCGCATACATGAAATGAACACATTTTTCTCCAAAACTATAACAGATGCAAGCTTGTCCTGTTTGGTGGAGATAATATTTAATAAAATAAGTAGAAATCTACTAAAAGTTTCGTTTGTTTATATTGCCATCCTGAGATAATCGTCTCCATGCTCCAAATCCATTTTAAAGCCATTTCAAAGGCATTTTGCGCATACATGAAATGAACACATTTTTCTCCAAAACTATAACACATGCAAGCTTGTCCTGTTTGGTGGAGATGATATTTAATAAAATAAGTAGAAATCCACTAAAAGTTTTGTTTGGTTATCTTGCAATCCCGAGATAATCGTCTCCATGCTCCAAATCCATTTTAAAGCCATTTTTAAGGCATTTCGCGCATACATGAAATGAACACATTTTTCTCCAAAACTATAACAGATGCAAGCTTGTCCTGTTTGGTGGAGATGATATTTAATAAAATAAGTAGAAATCCACTAAAAGTTTTGTTTGGTTATCTTGCAATCCCGAGATAATCGTCTCCATGCTCCAAATCCATTTTAAAGCCATTTTTAAGGCATTTCGCGCATACATGAAATGAACACATTTTTCTCCAAAACTATAACAGATGCAAGCTTGTCCTGTTTGGTGGAGATAATATTTAATAAAATAAGTAGAAATCTACTAAAAGTTTCGTTTGTTTATATTGCCATCCTGAGATAATCGTCTCCATGCTCCAAATCCATTTTAAAGCCATTTCAAAGGCATTTTGCGCATACATGAAATGAACACATTTTTCTCCAAAACTATAACACATGCAAGCTTGTCCTGTTTGGTGGAGATGATATTTAATAAAATAAGTAGAAATCCACTAAAAGTTTTGTTTGGTTATCTTGCAATCCCGAGATAATCGTCTCCATGCTCCAAATCCATTTTAAAGCCATTTTTAAGGCATTTCGCGCATACATGAAATGAACACATTTTTCTCCAAAACTATAACAGATGCAAGCTTGTCCTGTTTGGTGGAGATGATATTTAATAAAATAAGTAGAAATCCACTAAAAGTTTTGTTTGGTTATCTTGCAATCCCGAGATAATCGTCTCCATGCTCCAAATCCATTTTAAAGCCATTTTTAAGGCATTTCGCGCATACATGAAATGAACACATTTTTCTCCAAAACTATAACAGATGCAAGCTTGTCCTGTTTGGTGGAGATAATATTTAATAAAATAAGTAGAAATCTACTAAAAGTTTCTTTGTTTATATTGCCATCCTGAGATAATCGTCTCCATGCTCCAAATCCATTTTAAAGCCATTTCAAAGGCATTTTGCGCATACATGAAATGAACACATTTTTCTCCAAAACTATAACACATGCAAGCTTGTCCTGTTTGGTGGAGATGATATTTAATAAAATAAGTAGAAATCCACTAAAAGTTTTGTTTGGTTATCTTGCAATCCCGAGATAATCGTCTCCATGCTCCAAATCCATTTTAAAGCCATTTTTAAGGCATTTCGCGCATACATGAAATGAACACATTTTTCTCCAAAACTATAACAGATGCAAGCTTGTCCTGTTTGGTGGAGATGATATTTAATAAAATAAGTAGAAATCCACTAAAAGTTTTGTTTGGTTATCTTGCAATCCCGAGATAATCGTCTCCATGCTCCAAATCCATTTTAAAGCCATTTTTAAGGCATTTCGCGCATACATGAAATGAACACATTTTTCTCCAAAACTATAACAGATGCAAGCTTGTCCTGTTTGGTGGAGATGATATTTAATAAAATAAGTAGAAATCCACTAAAAGTTTTGTTTGGTTATCTTACAATCCCGAGATAATCGTCTCCATGCTCCAAATCCATTTTAAAGTCATTTTTAAGGCATTTCACGCATACATGAAATGAACACATTTTTCTCCAAAACTATAACAGATGCAAGCTTGTCCTGTTTGGTGGAGATGATATTTAATAAAATAAGTAGAAATCTACTAAAAGTTTTGTTTGGTTATCTTGCAATCCCGAGATAATCGTCTCCATGCTCCAAATCCATTTTAAAGCCATTTCAAAGGCATTTTGCGCATACATGAAATGAACACATTTTTCTCCAAAACTATAACACATGCAAGCTTGTCCTGTTTGGTGGAGATGATATTTAATAAAATAAGTAGAAATCCACTAAAAGTTTTGTTTGGTTATCTTGCAATCCCGAGATAATCGTCTCCATGCTCCAAATCCATTTTAAAGCCATTTTTAAGGCATTTCGCGCATACATGAAATGAACACATTTTTCTCCAAAACTATAACAGATGCAAGCTTGTCCTGTTTGGTGGAGATGATATTTAATAAAATAAGTAGAAATCCACTAAAAGTTTTGTTTGGTTATCTTGCAATCCCGAGATAATCGTCTCCATGCTCCAAATCCATTTTAAAGCCATTTTTAAGGCATTTCGCGCATACATGAAATGAACACATTTTTCTCCAAAACTATAACAGATGCAAGCTTGTCCTGTTTGGTGGAGATGATATTTAATAAAATAAGTAGAAATCCACTAAAAGTTTTGTTTGGTTATCTTGCAATCCCGAGATAATCGTCTCCATGCTCCAAATCCATTTTAAAGCCATTTTTAAGGCATTTCGCGCATACATGAAATGAACACATTTTTCTCCAAAACTATAACAGATGCAAGCTTGTCCTGTTTGGTGGAGATGATATTTAATAAAATAAGTAGAAATCCACTAAAAGTTTTGTTTGGTTATATTGCAATCCCGAGATAATCGTCTCCATGCTCCAAATCCATTTTAAAGCCATTTTTAAGGCATTTCGCACATACATGAAATGAACACATTTTTCTCCAAAACTATAACAGATGCAAGCTTGTCCTGTTTGGTGGAGATGATATTTAATAAAATAAGTAGAAATCCACTAAAAGTTTTGTTTGGTTATCTTGCAATCCCGAGATAATCGTCTCCATGCTCCAATCCATTTTAAAGCCATTTTTAAGGCATTTCGCGCATACATGAAATGAACACATTTTTCTCCAAAACTATAACAGATGCAAGCTTGTCCTGTTTGGTGGAGATGATATTTAATAAAATAAGTAGAAATCCACTAAAAGTTTTGTTTGGTTATCTTGCAATCCCGAGATAATCGTCTCCATGCTCCAAATCCATTTTAAAGCCATTTTTAAGGCATTTCGCGCATACATGAAATGAACACATTTTTCTCCAAAACTATAACAGATGCAAGCTTGTCCTGTTTGGTGGAGATGATATTTAATAAAATAAGTAGAAATCCACTAAAAGTTTTGTTTGGTTATCTTGCAATCCCGAGATAATCGTCTCCATGCTCCAAATCCATTTTAAAGCCATTTTTAAGGCATTTCGCGCATACATGAAATGAACACATTTTTCTCCAAAACTATAACAGATGCAAGCTTGTCCTGTTTGGTGGAGATGATATTTAATAAAATAAGTAGAAATCCACTAAAAGTTTTGTTTGGTTATCTTGCAATCCCGAGATAATCGTCTCCATGCTCCAAATCCATTTTAAAGCCATTTTTAAGGCATTTCGCGCATACATGAAATGAACACATTTTTCTCCAAAACTATAACAGATGCAAGCTTGTCCTGTTTGGTGGAGATAATATTTAATAAAATAAGTAGAAATCTACTAAAAGTTTCGTTTGTTTATATTGCCATCCTGAGATAATCGTCTCCATGCTCCAAATCCATTTTAAAGCCATTTCAAAGGCATTTTGCGCATACATGAAATGAACACATTTTTCTCCAAAACTATAACACATGCAAGCTTGTCCTGTTTGGTGGAGATGATATTTAATAAAATAAGTAGAAATCCACTAAAAGTTTTGTTTGGTTATCTTGCAATCCCGAGATAATCGTCTCCATGCTCCAAATCCATTTTAAAGCCATTTTTAAGGCATTTCGCGCATACATGAAATGAACACATTTTTCTCCAAAACTATAACAGATGCAAGCTTGTCCTGTTTGGTGGAGATGATATTTAATAAAATAAGTAGAAATCCACTAAAAGTTTTGTTTGGTTATCTTGCAATCCCGAGATAATCGTCTCCATGCTCCAAATCCATTTTAAAGCCATTTTTAAGGCATTTCGCGCATACATGAAATGAACACATTTTTCTCCAAAACTATAACAGATGCAAGCTTGTCCTGTTTGGTGGAGATAATATTTAATAAAATAAGTAGAAATCTACTAAAAGTTTCGTTTGTTTATATTGCCATCCTGAGATAATCGTCTCCATGCTCCAAATCCATTTTAAAGCCATTTCAAAGGCATTTTGCGCATACATGAAATGAACACATTTTTCTCCAAAACTATAACACATGCAAGCTTGTCCTGTTTGGTGGAGATGATATTTAATAAAATAAGTAGAAATCCACTAAAAGTTTTGTTTGGTTATCTTGCAATCCCGAGATAATCGTCTCCATGCTCCAAATCCATTTTAAAGCCATTTTTAAGGCATTTCGCGCATACATGAAATGAACACATTTTTCTCCAAAACTATAACAGATGCAAGCTTGTCCTGTTTGGTGGAGATGATATTTAATAAAATAAGTAGAAATCCACTAAAAGTTTTGTTTGGTTATCTTGCAATCCCGAGATAATCGTCTCCATGCTCCAAATCCATTTTAAAGCCATTTTTAAGGCATTTCGCGCATACATGAAATGAACACATTTTTCTCCAAAACTATAACAGATGCAAGCTTGTCCTGTTTGGTGGAGATAATATTTAATAAAATAAGTAGAAATCTACTAAAAGTTTCGTTTGTTTATATTGCCATCCTGAGATAATCGTCTCCATGCTCCAAATCCATTTTAAAGCCATTTCAAAGGCATTTTGCGCATACATGAAATGAACACATTTTTCTCCAAAACTATAACACATGCAAGCTTGTCCTTTTTGGTGGAGATGATATTTAATAAAATAAGTAGAAATCCACTAAAAGTTTTGTTTGGTTATCTTGCAATCCCGAGATAATCGTCTCCATGCTCCAAATCCATTTTAAAGCCATTTTTAAGGCATTTCGCGCATACATGAAATGAACACATTTTTCTCCAAAACTATAACAGATGCAAGCTTGTCCTGTTTGGTGGAGATGATATTTAATAAAATAAGTAGAAATCCACTAAAAGTTTTGTTTGGTTATCTTGCAATCCCGAGATAATCGTCTCCATGCTCCAAATCCATTTTAAAGCCATTTTTAAGGCATTTCGCGCATACATGAAATGAACACATTTTTCTCCAAAACTATAACAGATGCAAGCTTGTCCTGTTTGGTGGAGATGATATTTAATAAAATAAGTAGAAATCCACTAAAAGTTTTGTTTGGTTATCTTGCAATCCCGAGATAATCGTCTCCATGCTCCAAATCCATTTTAAAGCCATTTTTAAGGCATTTCGCGCATACATGAAATGAACACATTTTTCTCCAAAACTATAACAGATGCAAGCTTGTCCTGCTTGGTGGAGATGATATTTAATAAAATAAGTAGAAATCCACTAAACGTTTTGTTTGGTTATCTTGCAATCCCGAGATAATCGTCTCCATGCTCCAAATCCATTTTAAAGCCATTTTTAAGGCATTTCGCGCATACATGAAATGAACACATTTTTCTCCAAAACTATAACAGATGCAAGCTTGTCCTGTTTGGTGGAGATAATATTTAATAAAATAAGTAGAAATCTACTAAAAGTTTCGTTTGTTTATATTGCCATCCTGAGATAATCGTCTCCATGCTCCAAATCCATTTGAGGCCTCTGCCACACTCACGTGTAAAAAACGTACGTTTGGTGTAGTCCGTTTTTTGTGTCCGTGTTCCGTATTTGCAGTCCGTTTTTCCCCTCCGTGTGGTGTCCGTATGCATATCGTGTGTCATACGTGTGTACGTGTGTGCGTTTTCCTGTGCGTGAAATACGTCAGTGTGTGTTCCGTGTGCAGTCCGTTTTTTGTGCGTGTTTCACATGTTTCACACATTGAGATAATGGTGATTACTTGGAATTAAATGACACATAGGTGTATGTGATTAGGACATAAATATAAGTTAACTATAAACTGTTTCCTGCTTGTATTATGCCTTGGAGCACCTATGTGTTGAGACAAAATTGTCGCAATGCCATTATCCACGGAGGCCTTAGTGTTTTTATGTTGGATTATATCTCGTCGTTTTGGCGTTCGACGCCACATGTTGCAATATGATAATGTAAGAAGAACCAGATTGTGGGTGCATCCACTAATGATGATGCGGCCTATGCATGGTCATTTCCATACTTTATTTTTTGAGTTACGGAATTTCCCAGATAAGTTTTTTTCATACTGCCGGTTGTCAGTTGAGAGTTTTGATTACTTACTAAATATTTTACGACCTCATTTGCAACATCAGGACACTTGGATGCGGCTTTCCATTTCCCCAGAGGAGAGATTTATGGTGACTCTGAGGTATTATATTTGTTATTTTTGTAATTTGTGTAAATGTGTTATTTTTCACATTGAAATGTGTAATTGATCTTTATTGATCTAATCTCATTTTTGATTCAATGTTTGTGTTTTCTTATGATTGTTTTAATTTAAAAAAACATAGTGTTAATTGTAAATCATTGTTTGTCTTGTTTTCATAGATTCTTGGCGACTGGTCAATCTTTTAGTGCTTTACATTTTGATTTTTTGTTGGGTCGATCAACCATTGCCGTTATAGTACGTCACACATGCGACATGATATGGCAACATTTAAAAGAAGAAATGATGCCTCAGCCAAACAGAGAAGATTGGTTGAAAATCTCTAAGGGCTTCAAGGACTCTGTTGACTTTCCTAACTGCATAGGAGCTTTGGATGGCAAGCATTTCAGAGTTAAAAAGCCACCAAACTCTGGGTCACGTTATTTCAATTTTCATAAGTTTTTTTCCGTTGTTATTTTGGCATTGGTTGACACAGAATACCGATTTATTTATGCAGACATTGGGGCCTATGGTAGTGCCTCAGATGCCCGTATTTTTCGTTCATCAAGATTAGCCCAACGCCTGCAAGAAAATTCATTATTGATCCCCCCTCCAGTTGCCCTACCTGGTACATCTGGACCGTTGGCACCATATGTGATGGTAGCAGATGCAGGATTTGCATTATCCAAACATGTTATGCGACCATATCCAAGGAGATCCATTGATGACAGGAAACAGTACTTTAATAATCGGCTAACTAAAGCAAGACGTTATGTGGAGTGTGCATTTGGTATTTTAGCTAACAAATGGCGCATTTATCAGACAACGATTCAGTTGCAGCCAACCTTTGTCACATCTGTACTCAAGGCTACCATAGTGCTTCACAATTACTGTCGGATACATGAAGGAGGAACTTATGTGGATGATGAATTTCAGATAAACCATGTTGTTAATCCCACAGGTGAACCTATGTCTCATAATTCCGTGACATCTGGTTTACAAATTAGAAATTTATTTACTGATTACTTTAATTGTTTTGATGATACTAATAATAGTGTTGATTGTTAAGATTGTGATGGTTTTTTGTTGATAAAAATATAAATTTTTTTTATTATAGGAACTTGGTTAATTTTTCTCAACATCTAAGAGCTTAAATCGAACTAGTATTAAAGGGCAAATGCGTTAATCATAAACTGACATTTCTGTTAGCAACATGGTTTTCTGAATGTTGTATGTATGTGTATGTACATTTCTGTGTTACTATCATGTTTTAGGAAACTTATTTCAAACTTACAACATTAATAATGTTAATCGTCTATTGAAAAAATGCAATATTATTAATAAATATCAATAATAAACATGTTTCTTTTCTTCAAAAACAGAATCTTTTATTAAGAATAAGCATATTAATCCATAAAGTAAGGATGTTATTTTTTCACATCCACATTAAAAATGTACATATTGTTCATTTTGTGTTAAATTTTTCTAAATGTAAATTTTGATGCTATTCTTCATAACATACAAAATATACTTTACATACAAGAGTAATTGTAAAGAAAATGTGTGCATTGCTTACAATGTAGAAAAATGTCGGCCAATTAAGTTGCTATCATGTTGGACATTGACATAGACCAAAAAATTGTAAACTGTGTTTTCAGAATATTAGAACTAATCTAACCATCAAATTGGTTGGGTAAAAATGTGTTCATAAAATTCCAAAAATAAAGGCCATAAAACATATATGTGATCCGTCACTAAGTATAATCACACATGTTTTTAAAATCTTTTCAACTCTGAGTTTGCACATTTTTGGAAATCCCTCTTTTTTAACATTTTGACACATTCATCAGATTTGTTGTTTGATTGTTAAGATTAACAAAAATGTGCATCACAAGTCAACAAGATCTTCTAGTGAAGTAACCTGAGTGTTGCTGAGTATGTTGTTTTGTGTGGCCTCAGAAATGGTATTTTCAGGAATGGAAACAGTTGTTTGCTGAACAACATTCCTATTACTAGCTACAGTAGTGTGTGGAACAGTCTGTTGCATGCTGGTTTGTCCCAACACATTGCCTGTGGTTGAGTACACCTGTGGATCTACATGGGTAATTGGGTATTGTGTGTGTGTATGTTGTTGACCTTGAGGATAGTTGACTGATGTTTGTAAGTGTGGTGTAGGTAACATAGTTGAGATTGGATAATGAGGCATCATGAATGATTGTGGGTATGTTGAACCTGGAAACAAATTAGGTAAACCACCAATATTTGTGGGTTGAGTAAAGTAACTAGTAGTTTGAGTTGGTTGTAAATTCATATAGTTCATGGGTTGCTGAGAGGTAGCACTTTGTACTGTGCTTAAGGCACCAGTATTGGTTGCAACATACCCTTGTCTAATTGGTGTTGGGAATAACGTACTTGAAGCAATTGAAGGTTGTCCAGATTGTTGTAATAGTGGATTATTGACTATTACAGTTGCCATTGTTGTTTGTGTTGAAATTGTATTTTGATTGTCTGTTGTGTTTGGGACTGTATGTTGTTGCATAATGGTACGCCAATTTTCTATGGCCTCATACACTCTCACTGGTTCCTGTTCTGCCTGACTAGCTGACAGTAGGGTAAGCATAGCAGCTCTTACACGTTCCTGCCTATCTGAAGGAATTTTGGTTAAGCTAGTAGATAAAGACCGACAAAAACGCTCGGCATCTGTTTCTGGAATTAAAGTGTTCATTATGTGAATAATGCGTGTGTCAATTATTTCCGGTAAGGATCTCATTTCCTCAGGTCTGCGGATTCTTCTTGCACGTAGAGGTTGTGGTGCAAAACGTGGAAGTACATTTGTTTGTGTTGATTGTGTAGCTGGTGTGGTTGTTTGTTGCGTTGATGAGCCTTGGGTGTTGGTTTGTGCACTCTCTGTCCCACCCTCATGTGAATCATTTGCTGCATCTTGTTGAGTCTCAGGAATTTCAATGTCTTCTCTGGCAGGTTCTTGTTCTGATGCTGAGGTGGCTGTAGCAGAGGGACCTGCTGTTGGTTCATCATCTGATTCGTCAAGATTATCCTCCGTTCTATAAGAAATGAAAAAACATATTACAATCTTAACATTTATCTTTGTCCAATTATCTTCAGGGGTTTTTTTTTTTTTTATTTAAAAAAAAAAAAAACTTACTGTGTAACTTCTAAGATGGGTGCTAGGAAGCTTATTTGTTCATAGTAGACATATCTGCGTTTGCGGCCTTGGCTGGATGAGGATGGTATAGGGTTGTACTCCCTTCGGTACTGATCACGGGCTGAACGCCAACGCCTTTTTACCAAGTCAACTGTGGAAAATAAAAAAATATGTCACTTGCAACATTCTCCATAAATCTGCACACATTAATTTAAATAATGTTTGCGAAATGTAATATACAATTTAACACAATTATGTTGGTCAAATACTTAGGATGAAATATAATTTATTTAGATATTCTTCATTCAAAAACATGTTTAGACATTCACACATAACCAAATAATATTTCTGAATAATTATATTTTAAGTAATTGTCATCTATATTTAAATTATAATTTGGTGTTTTTGCAATGACATTTGGCTATAAATTACTGGAAATATTATTTGATACATGTAGGTAATGATATTGACATGTCATTTTAAACAATTTTATTTTAAAAAAAAAAAAAAACAAGATTTTCAATTGTGATACTAAATTTAGACTAATACAACAGGGAATTTTAAAACACATGACAGTTTAATCAGTTAATTAAGTAAATTCATGAAGAATTCCAAGCCAGATTACAAATTTAAGTATACTTTGATTTTTGACACTTATGAAAGTTTGGTGATACTATGAAAAAAGTGTACAGGAACTCAATATATTGAGTAGTACATATACCAATTCTTCTCATAGGATTTTACACTAAAAGAAAACATAACTATGCCAAAACAATCACAGTTTGAAAGTATGAACAAATCCAAATATAGATATTAAATAAATAACTATAAAAAAATACAACAACTTACCATATTTAGCACGCTTTGCAGGAGAACATCTAGACCATGCATTATTGGGGTACACTTCCTCAGCTACTTGATTCCAATGGCGCTCAACTGTCAGTCGGTCATGGTAACCATCTACACGTGTATCCCATAATGGTGGGTGAGTCTCGACAGCTGTTATAAGTTTCTCCGTGTCCACCCGTGGTGCCATTATTATATTTCGAAGACGAAAGTTTGCTCAAAATAGATCTTGCAATACACAGAACTACAACTTCTTGCTTGCTCACTCCTTCTGCAAATGCACAGTTAGTTTTGTGCAAAAAAATATGTTAGCTACGCCACCTGAAAGTATTTCAGAGTGTAACAAACTTTCTAATTAAAACACGGACACGGACCACACGGATAGCATACGGAGGCCATCCGTATCACGTACGTGTAAACACGGACCCATAGGATTTAATGGATCCGTGAGGACGTGATGCCGGTGGAAAACGGACATGTCAGCGCTTTTTCGACACGCTCAAACGTACGCACGGAACGGACACACGCTCCGTGCGCAAACACTGACGTGAGGCTTTTTAGATTAAAAATAGTATGTCAACATCAGCACGTGTCTCCGGTACGTGCAAAAAATGCCAAAAACGTACCGGAGGCACGGATGTGTGGCGCAGGCCTTAAAGCCATTTTTAAGGCATTTCGCGCATACATGAAATGAACACATTTTTCTCCAAAACTATAACAGATGCAAGCTTGTCCTGTTTGGTGGAGATGATATTTAATAAAATAAGTAGAAATCCACTAAAAGTTTTGTTTGGTTATCTTGCAATCCCGAGCTAATCGTCTCCATGCTCCAAATCCATTTTAAAGCCATTTTTAAGGCATTTCGCGCATACATGAAATGAACACATTTTTCTCCAAAACTATAACAGATGCAAGCTTGTCCTGTTTGGTGGAGATGATATTTAATAAAATAAGTAGAAATCCACTAAAAGTTTTGTTTGGTTATCTTGCAATCCCGAGATAATCGTCTCCATGCTCCAAATCCATTTTAAAGCCATTTTTAAGGCATTTCGCGCATACATGAAATGAACACATTTTTCTCCAAAACTATAACAGATGCAAGCTTGTCCTGTTTGGTGGAGATGATATTTAATAAAATAAGTAGAAATCCACTAAAAGTTTTGTTTGGTTATCTTGCAATCCCGAGATAATCGTCTCCATGCTCCAAATCCATTTTAAAGCCATTTTTAAGGCATTTCGCGCATACATGAAATGAACACATTTTTCTCCAAAACTATAACAGATGCAAGCTTGTCCTGTTTGGTGGAGATGATATTTAATAAAATAAGTAGAAATCCACTAAAAGTTTTGTTTGGTTATCTTGCAATCCCGAGATAATCGTCTCCATGCTCCAAATCCATTTTAAAGCCATTTCAAAGGCATTTTGCGCATACATGAAATGAACACATTTTTCTCCAAAACTATAACACATGCAAGCTTGTCCTGTTTGGTGGAGATGATATTTAATAAAATAAGTAGAAATCCACTAAAAGTTTTGTTTGGTTATCTTGCAATCCCGAGATAATCGTCTCCATGCTCCAAATCCATTTTAAAGCCATTTTTAAGGCATTTCGCGCATACATGAA
This sequence comes from Anomaloglossus baeobatrachus, assembly GCF_048569485.1. NCBI lineage: Eukaryota > Metazoa > Chordata > Amphibia > Anura > Aromobatidae > Anomaloglossus > Anomaloglossus baeobatrachus. The sequence goes on from NW_027442348.1 coordinate 106,720, forward strand.
ATGAACACATTTTTCTCCAAAACTATAACAGATGCAAGCTTGTCCTGTTTGGTGGAGATGATATTTAATAAAATAAGTAGAAATCCACTAAAAGTTTTGTTTGGTTATCTTGCAATCCCGAGATAATCGTCTCCATGCTCCAAATCCATTTTAAAGCCATTTTTAAGGCATTTCGCGCATACATGAAATGAACACATTTTTCTCCAAAACTATAACAGATGCAAGCTTGTCCTGTTTGGTGGAGATGATATTTAATAAAATAAGTAGAAATCCACTAAAAGTTTTGTTTGGTTATCTTGCAATCCCGAGATAATCGTCTCCATGCTCCAAATCCATTTTAAAGCCATTTTTAAGGCATTTCGCGCATACATGAAATGAACACATTTTTCTCCAAAACTATAACAGATGCAAGCTTGTCCTGTTTGGTGGAGATGATATTTAATAAAATAAGTAGAAATCCACTAAAAGTTTTGTTTGGTTATCTTGCAATCCCGAGATAATCGTCTCCATGCTCCAAATCCATTTTAAAGCCATTTTTAAGGCATTTCGCGCATACATGAAATGAACACATTTTTCTCCAAAACTATAACAGATGCAAGCTTGTCCTGCTTGGTGGAGATGATATTTAATAAAATAAGTAGAAATCCACTAAACGTTTTGTTTGGTTATCTTGCAATCCCGAGATAATCGTCTCCATGCTCCAAATCCATTTTAAAGCCATTTTTAAGGCATTTCGCGCATACATGAAAGGAACACATTTTTCTCCAAAACTATAACAGATGCAAGCTTGTCCTGTTTGGTGGAGATAATATTTAATAAAATAAGTAGAAATCTACTAAAAGTTTCGTTTGTTTATATTGCCATCCTGAGATAATCGTCTCCATGCTCCAAATCCATTTTAAAGCCATTTTTAAGGCATTTCGCGCATACATGAAATGAACACATTTTTCTCCAAAACTATAACAGATGCAAGCTTGTCCTGTTTGGTGGAGATGATATTTAATAAAATAAGTAGAAATCCACTAAAAGTTTTGTTTGGTTATATTGCAATCCCGAGATAATCGTCTCCATGCTCCAAATCCATTTTAAAGCCATTTTTAAGGCATTTCGCGCATACATGAAATGAACACATTTTTCTCCAAAACTATAACAGATGCAAGCTTGTCCTGTTTGGTGGAGATGATATTTAATAAAATAAGTAGAAATCCACTAAAAGTTTTGTTTGGTTATCTTGCAATCCCGAGATAATCGTCTCCATGCTCCAAATCCATTTTAAAGCCATTTTTAAGGCATTTCGCGCATACATGAAATGAACACATTTTTCTCCAAAACTATAACAGATGCAAGCTTGTCCTGTTTGGTGGAGATAATATTTAATAAAATAAGTAGAAATCTACTAAAAGTTTCGTTTGTTTATATTGCCATCCTGAGATAATCGTCTCCATGCTCCAAATATATTTTAAAGCGATTTCAAAGGCATTTTGCGCATACATGAAATGAACACATTTTTCTCCAAAACTATAACACATGCAAGCTTGTCCTGTTTGGTGGAGATGATATTTAATAAAATAAGTAGAAATCCACTAAAAGTTTTGTTTGGTTATCTTGCAATCCCGAGATAATCGTCTCCATGCTCCAAATCCATTTTAAAGCCATTTTTAAGGCATTTCGCGCATACATGAAATGAACACATTTTTCTCCAAAACTATAACAGATGCAAGCTTGTCCTGTTTGGTGGAGATGATATTTAATAAAATAAGTAGAAATCCACTAAAAGTTTTGTTTGGTTATCTTGCAATCCCGAGATAATCGTCTCCATGCTCCAAATCCATTTTAAAGCCATTTTTAAGGCATTTCGCGCATACATGAAATGAACACATTTTTCTCCAAAACTATAACAGATGCAAGCTTGTCCTGTTTGGTGGAGATGATATTTAATAAAATAAGTAGAAATCCACTAAAAGTTTTGTTTGGTTATCTTGCAATCCCGAGATAATCGTCTCCATGCTCCAAATCCATTTTAAAGCCATTTTTAAGGCATTTCGCGCATACATGAAATGAACACATTTTTCTCCAAAACTATAACAGATGCAAGCTTGTCCTGTTTGGTGGAGATGATATTTAATAAAATAAGTAGAAATCCACTAAAAGTTTTGTTTGGTTATCTTGCAATCCCGAGATAATCGTCTCCATGCTCCAAATCCATTTTAAAGCCATTTCAAAGGCATTTTGCGCATACATGAAATGAACACATTTTTCTCCAAAACTATAACACATGCAAGCTTGTCCTGTTTGGTGGAGATGATATTTAATAAAATAAGTAGAAATCCACTAAAAGTTTTGTTTGGTTATCTTGCAATCCCGAGATAATCGTCTCCATGCTCCAAATCCATTTTAAAGCCATTTTTAAGGCATTTCGCGCATACATGAAATGAACACATTTTTCTCCAAAACTATAACAGATGCAAGCTTGTCCTGTTTGGTGGAGATGATATTTAATAAAATAAGTAGAAATCCACTAAAAGTTTTGTTTGGTTATCTTGCAATCCCGAGATAATCGTCTCCATGCTCCAAATCCATTTTAAAGCCATTTTTAAGGCATTTCGCGCATACATGAAATGAACACATTTTTCTCCAAAACTATAACAGATGCAAGCTTGTCCTGTTTGGTGGAGATGATATTTAATAAAATAAGTAGAAATCCACTAAAAGTTTTGTTTGGTTATCTTGCAATCCCGAGATAATCGTCTCCATGCTCCAAATCCATTTTAAAGCCATTTCAAAGGCATTTTGCGCATACATGAAATGAACACATTTTTCTCCAAAACTATAACACATGCAAGCTTGTCCTGTTTGGTGGAGATGATATTTAATAAAATAAGTAGAAATCCACTAAAAGTTTTGTTTGGTTATCTTGCAATCCCGAGATAATCGTCTCCATGCTCCAAATCCATTTTAAAGCCATTTTTAAGGCATTTCGCGCATACATGAAATGAACACATTTTTCTCCAAAACTATAACAGATGCAAGCTTGTCCTGTTTGGTGGAGATGATATTTAATAAAATAAGTAGAAATCCACTAAAAGTTTTGTTTGGTTATCTTGCAATCCCGAGATAATCGTCTCCATGCTCCAAATCCATTTTAAAGCCATTTTTAAGGCATTTCGCGCATACATGAAATGAACACATTTTTCTCCAAAACAATAACAGATGCAAGCTTGTCCTGTTTGGTGGAGATGATATTTAATAAAATAAGTAGAAATCCACTAAACGTTTTGTTTGGTTATCTTGCAATCCCGAGATAATCGTCTCCATGCTCCAAATCCATTTTAAAGCCATTTTTAAGGCATTTCGCGCATACATGAAATGAACACATTTTTCTCCAAAACTATAACAGATGCAAGCTTGTCCTGTTTGGTGGAGATGATATTTAATAAAATAAGTAGAAATCCACTAAAAGTTTTGTTTGGTTATATTGCAATCCCGAGATAATCGTCTCCATGCTCCAAATCCATTTTAAAGCCATTTTTAAGGCATTTCGCGCATACATGAAATGAACACATTTTTCTCCAAAACTATAACAGATGCAAGCTTGTCCTGTTTGGTGGAGATGATATTTAATAAAATAAGTAGAAATCCACTAAAAGATTTGTTTGGTTATCTTGCAATCCCGAGATAATCGTCTCCATGCTCCAAATCCATTTTAAAGCCATTTTTAAGGCATTTCGCGCATACATGAAATGAACACATTTTTCTCCAAAACTATAACAGATGCAAGCTTGTCCTGTTTGGTGGAGATGATATTTAATAAAATAAGTAGAAATCCACTAAAAGTTTTGTTTGGTTATCTTGTAATTCCGAGATAATCGTCTCCATGCTCCAAATCCATTTTAAAGCCATTTTTAAGGCATTTCGCGCATACATGAAATGAACACATTTTTCTCCAAAACTATAACAGATGCAAGCTTGTCCTGTTTGGTGGAGATGATATTTAAAAAAATAAGTAGAAATCCACTAAAAGTTTTGTTTGTTTATCTTGCAATCCCGAGATAATCGTCTCCATGCTCCAAATCCATTTTAAAGCCATTTTTAAGGCATTTCGCGCATACATGAAATGAACACATTTTTCTCCAAAACTATAACAGATGCAAGCTTGTCCTGTTTGGTGGAGATGATATTTAATAAAATAAGTAGAAATTCACTAAAAGTTTTGTTTGGTTATCTTGCAATCCCGAGATAATCGTCTCCATGCTCCAAATCCATTTTAAAGCCATTTTTAAGGCATTTCGCGCATACATGAAATGAACACATTTTTCTCCAAAACTATAACAGATGCAAGCTTGTCCTGTTTGGTGGAGATAATATTTAATAAAATAAGTAGAAATCTACTAAAAGTTTCGTTTGTTTATATTGCCATCCTGAGATAATCGTCCCCATGCTCCAAATCCATTTTAAAGCCATTTCAAAGGCATTTTGCGCATACATGAAATGAACACATTTTTCTCCAAAACTATAACACATGCAAGCTTGTCCTGTTTGGTGGAGATGATATTTAATAAAATAAGTAGAAATCCACTAAAAGTTTTGTTTGGTTATCTTGCAATCCCGAGATAATCGTCTCCATGCTCCAAATCCATTTTAAAGCCATTTTTAAGGCATTTCGCGCATACATGAAATGAACACATTCATCTCCACCAAACAGGACAAGCTTGCATCTGTTATAGTTTTGGAGAAAAATGTGTTCATTTCATGTATGCGCGAAATGCCTTAAAAATGGCTTTAAAATGGATTTGGAGCATGGAGACGATTATCTCGGGATTGCAAGATAACCAAACAAAACTTTTAGTGGATTTCTACTTATTTTATTAAATATCATCTCCACCGAACAGGACAAGCTTGCATCTGTTATAGTTTTGGAGAAAAATGTGTTCATTTCATGTATGCGCGAAATGCCTTAAAAATGGCTTTAAAATGGATTTGGAGCATGGAGACGATTATCTCGGGATTGCAAGATAACCAAACAAAACTTTTAGTGGATTTCTACTTATTTTATTAAATATCATCTCCACCAAACAGGACAAGCTTGCATCTGTTATAGTTTTGGAGAAAAATGTGTTCATTTCATGTATGCGCGAAATGCCTTAAAAATGGCTTTAAAATGGATTTGGAGCATGGAGACGATTATCTCGGGATTGCAATATAACCAAACAAAACTTTTAGTGGATTTCTACTTATTTTATTAAATATCATCTCCACCAAACAGGACAAGCTTGCATCTGTTATAGTTTTGGAGAAAAATGTGTTCATTTCATGTATGCGCGAAATGCCTTAAAAATGGCTTTAAAATGGATTTGGAGCATGGAGACGATTATCTCGGGATTGCAAGATAACCAAACAAAACTTTTAGTGGATTTCTACTTATTTTATTAAATATCATCTCCACCAAACAGGACAAGCTTGCATCTGTTATAGTTTTGGAGAAAAATGTGTTCATTTCATGTATGCGCGAAATGCCTTAAAAATGGCTTTAAAATGGATTTGGAGCATGGAGACGATTATCTCGGGATTGCAAGATAACCAAACAAAACTTTTAGTGGATTTCTACTTATTTTATTAAATATCATCTCCACCAAACAGGACAAGCTTGCATCTGTTATAGTTTTGGAGAAAAATGTGTTCATTTCATGTATGCGCGAAATGCCTTAAAAATGGCTTTAAAATGGATTTGGAGCATGGAGACGATTATCTCGGGATTGCAAGATAACCAAACAAAACTTTTAGTGGATTTCTACTTATTTTATTAAATATCATCTCCACCAAACAGGACAAGCTTGCATGTGTTATAGTTTTGGAGAAAAATGTGTTCATTTCATGTATGCGCAAAATGCCTTTGAAATGGCTTTAAAATGGATTTGGAGCATGGAGACGATTATCTCGGGATTGCAAGATAACCAAACAAAACTTTTAGTGGATTTCTACTTATTTTATTAAATATCATCTCCACCAAACAGGACAAGCTTGCATCTGTTATAGTTTTGGAGAAAAATGTGTTCATTTCATGTATGCGCGAAATGCCTTAAAAATGGCTTTAAAATGGATTTGGAGCATGGAGACGATTATCTCGGGATTGCAAGATAACCAAACAAAACTTTTAGTGGATTTCTACTTATTTTATTAAATATCATCTCCACCAAACAGGACAAGCTTGCATCTGTTATAGTTTTGGAGAAAAATGTGTTCATTTCATGTATGCGCGAAATGCCTTAAAAATGGCTTTAAAATGGATTTGGAGCATGGAGACGATTATCTCGGGATTGCAAGATAACCAAACAAAACTTTTAGTGGATTTCTACTTATTTTATTAAATATCATCTCCACCAAACAGGACAAGCTTGCATCTGTTATAGTTTTGGAGAAAAATGTGTTCATTTCATGTATGCGCGAAATGCCTTAAAAATGGCTTTAAAATGGATTTGGAGCATGGAGACGATTATCTCGGGATTGCAAGATAACCAAACAAAACTTTTAGTGGATTTCTACTTATTTTATTAAATATCATCTCCACCAAACAGGACAAGCTTGCATCTGTTATAGTTTTGGAGAAAAATGTGTTCATTTCATGTATGCGCGAAATGCCTTAAAAATGGCTTTAAAATGGATTTGGAGCATGGAGACGATTATCTCGGGATTGCAAGATAACCAAACAAAACTTTTAGTGGATTTCTACTTATTTTATTAAATATCATCTCCACCAAACAGGACAAGCTTGCATCTGTTATAGTTTTGGAGAAAAATGTGTTCATTTCATGTATGCGCGAAATGCCTTAAAAATGGCTTTAAAATGGATTTGGAGCATGGAGACGATTATCTCGGGATTGCAAGATAACCAAACAAAACTTTTAGTGGATTTCTACTTATTTTATTAAATATCATCTCCACCAAACAGGACAAGCTTGCATCTGTTATAGTTTTGGAGAAAAATGTGTTCATTTCATGTATGCGCGAAATGCCTTAAAAATGGCTTTAAAATGGATTTGGAGCATGGAGACGATTATCTCGGGATTGCAAGATAACCAAACAAAACTTTTAGTGGATTTCTACTTATTTTATTAAATATCATCTCCACCGAACAGGACAAGCTTGCATCTGTTATAGTTTTGGAGAAAAATGTGTTCATTTCATGTATGCGCGAAATGCCTTAAAAATGGCTTTAAAATGGATTTGGAGCATGGAGACGATTATCTCGGGATTGCAAGATAACCAAACAAAACTTTTAGTGGATTTCTACTTATTTTATTAAATATCATCTCCACCAAACAGGACAAGCTTGCATCTGTTATAGTTTTGGAGAAAAATGTGTTCATTTCATGTATGCGCGAAATGCCTTAAAAATGGCTTTAAAATGGATTTGGAGCATGGAGACGATTATCTCGGGATTGCAAGATAACCAAACAAAACTTTTAGTGGATTTCTACTTATTTTATTAAATATCATCTCCACCAAACAGGACAAGCTTGCATCTGTTATAGTTTTGGAGAAAAATGTGTTCATTTCATGTATGCGCGAAATGCCTTAAAAATGGCTTTAAAATGGATTTGGAGCATGGAGACGATTATCTCGGGATTGCAAGATAACCAAACAAAACTTTTAGTGGATTTCTACTTATTTTATTAAATATCATCTCCACCAAACAGGACAAGCTTGCATCTGTTATAGTTTTGGAGAAAAATGTGTTCATTTCATGTATGCGCGAAATGCCTTAAAAATGGCTTTAAAATGGATTTGGAGCATGGAGACGATTATCTCGGGATTGCAAGATAACCAAACAAAACTTTTAGTGGATTTCTACTTATTTTATTAAATATCATCTCCATTAAACAGGACAAGCTTGCATCTGTTATAGTTTTGGAGAAAAATGTGTTCATTTCATGTATGTGCGAAATGCCTTAAAAATGGCTTTAAAATGGATTTGGAGCATGGAGACGATTATCTCGGGATTGCAAGATAACCAAACAAAACTTTTAGTGGATTTCTACTTATTTTATTAAATATCATCTCCACCAAACAGGACAAGCTTGCATCTGTTATAGTTTTGGAGAAAAATGTGTTCATTTCATGTATGCGCGAAATGCCTTAAAAATGGCTTTAAAATGGATTTGGAGCATGGAGACGATTATCTCGGGATTGCAAGATAACCAAACAAAACTTTTAGTGGATTTCTACTTATTTTATTAAATATCATCTCCACCAAACAGGACAAGCTTGCATCTGTTATAGTTTTGGAGAAAAATGTGTTCATGTATGCGCGAAATGCCTTAAAAATGGCTTTAAAATGGATTTGGAGCATGGAGACGATTATCTCGGGATTGCAAGATAACCAAACAAAACTTTTAGTGGATTTCTACTTATTTTATTAAATATCATCTCCACCAAACAGGACAAGCTTGCATCTGTTATAGTTTTGGAGAAAAATGTGTTCATTTCATGTATGCGCGAAATGCCTTAAAAATGGCTTTAAAATGGATTTGGAGCATGGAGACGATTATCTCGGGATTGCAAGATAACCAAACAAAACTTTTAGTGGATTTCTACTTATTTTATTAAATATCATCTCCACCAAACAGGACAAGCTTGCATCTGTTAAAGTTTTGGAGAAAAATGTGTTCATTTCATGTATGCGCGAAATGCCTTAAAAATGGCTTTAAAATGGATTTGGAGCATGGAGACGATTATCTCGGGATTGCAAGACAACCAAACAAAACTTTTAGTGGATTTCTACTTATTTTATTAAATATCATCTCCACCAAACAAGACAAGCTTGCATCTGTTATAGTTTTGGAGAAAAATGTGTTCATTTCATGTATGCGTGAAATGCCTTAAAAATGGCTTTAAAATGGATTTGGAGCATGGAGACGATTATCTCGGGATTGCAATATAACCAAACAAAACTTTTAGTGGATTTCTACTTATTTTATTAAATATCATCTCCCCCAAACAGGACAAGCTTGCATCTGTTATAGTTTTGGAGAAAAATGTGTTCATTTCATGTATGCGCGAAATGCCTTAAAAATGGCTTTAAAATGGATTTGGAGCATGGAGACGATTATCTCGGGATTGCAAGATAACCAAACAAAACTTTTAGTGGATTTCTACTTATTTTATTAAATATCATCTCCACCAAACAGGACAAGCTTGCATCTGTTATAGTTTTGGAGAAAAATGTGTTCATTTCATGTATGCGCAAAATGCCTTTGAAATGGCTTTAAAATGGATTTGGAGCATGGAGACGATTATCTCGGGATTGCAAGATAACCAAACAAAACTTTTAGTGGATTTCTACTTATTTTATTAAATATCATCTCCACCAAACAGGACAAGCTTGCATCTGTTATAGTTTTGGAGAAAAATGTGTTCATTTCATGTATGCGCGAAATGCCTTAAAAATGGCTTTAAAATGGATTTGGAGCATGGAGACGATTATCTCGGGATTGCAAGATAACCAAACAAAACTTTTAGTGGATTTCTACTTATTTTATTAAATATCATCTCCACCAAACAGGACAAGCTTGCATCTGTTATAGTTTTGGAGAAAAATGTGTTCATTTCATGTATGCGCGAAATGCCTTAAAAATGGCTTTAAAATGGATTTGGAGCATGGAGACGATTATCTCGGGATTGCAAGATAACCAAACAAAACTTTTAGTGGATTTCTACTTATTTTATTAAATATCATCTCCACCAAACAGGACAAGCTTGCATCTGTTATAGTTTTGGAGAAAAATGTGTTCATTTCATGTATGCGCGAAATGCCTTAAAAATGGCTTTAAAATGGATTTGGAGCATGGAGACGATTATCTCGGGATTGCAAGATAACCAAACAAAACTTTTAGTGGATTTCTACTTATTTTATTAAATATCATCTCCACCAAACAGGACAAGCTTGCATCTGTTATAGTTTTGGAGAAAAATGTGTTCATTTCATGTATGCGCGAAATGCCTTAAAAATGGCTTTAAAATGGATTTGGAGCATGGAGACGATTATCTCGGGATTGCAAGATAACCAAACAAAACTTTTAGTGGATTTCTACTTATTTTATTAAATATCATCTCCACCAAACAGGACAAGCTTGCATCTGTTATAGTTTTGGAGAAAAATGTGTTCATTTCATGTATGCGCGAAATGCCTTAAAAATGGCTTTAAAATGGATTTGGAGCATGGAGACGATTATCTCGGGATTGCAAGATAACCAAACAAAACTTTTAGTGGATTTCTACTTATTTTATTAAATATCATCTCCACCAAACAGGACAAGCTTGCATCTGTTATAGTTTTGGAGAAAAATGTGTTCATTTCATGTATGCGCGAAATGCCTTAAAAATGGCTTTAAAATGGATTTGGAGCATGGAGACGATTATCTCGGGATTGCAAGATAACCAAACAAAACTTTTAGTGGATTTCTACTTATTTTATTAAATATCATCTCCACCAAACAGGACAAGCTTGCATCTGTTATAGTTTTGGAGAAAAATGTGTTCATTTCATGTATGCGCGAAATGCCTTAAAAATGGCTTTAAAATGGATTTGGAGCATGGAGACGATTATCTCGGGATTGCAAGATAACCAAACAAAACTTTTAGTGGATTTCTACTTATTTTATTAAATATCATCTCCACCAAACAGGACAAGCTTGCATCTGTTATAGTTTTGGAGAAAAATGTGTTCATTTCATGTATGCGCGAAATGCCTTAAAAATGGCTTTAAAATGGATTTGGAGCATGGAGACGATTATCTCGGGATTGCAAGATAACCAAACAAAACTTTTAGTGGATTTCTACTTATTTTATTAAATATCATCTCCACCAAACAGGACAAGCTTGCATCTGTTATAGTTTTGGAGAAAAATGTGTTCATTTCATGTATGCGCGAAATGCCTTAAAAATGGCTTTAAAATGGATTTGGAGCATGGAGACGATTATCTCGGGATTGCAAGATAACCAAACAAAACTTTTAGTGGATTTCTACTTATTTTATTAAATATCATCTCCACCAAACAGGACAAGCTTGCATCTGTTATAGTTTTGGAGAAAAATGTGTTCATTTCATGTATGCGCGAAATGCCTTAAAAATGGCTTTAAAATGGATTTGGAGCATGGAGACGATTATCTCGGGATTGCAAGATAACCAAACAAAACTTTTAGTGGATTTCTACTTATTTTATTAAATATCATCTCCACCAAACAGGACAAGCTTGCATCTGTTATAGTTTTGGAGAAAAATGTGTTCATTTCATGTATGCGCGAAATGCCTTAAAAATGGCTTTAAAATGGATTTGGAGCATGGAGACGATTATCTCGGGATTGCAAGATAACCAAACAAAACTTTTAGTGGATTTCTACTTATTTTATTAAATATCATCTCCACCAAACAGGACAAGCTTGCATCTGTTATAGTTTTGGAGAAAAATGTGTTCATTTCATGTATGCGCGAAATGCCTTAAAAATGGCTTTAAAATGGATTTGGAGCATGGAGACGATTATCTCGGGATTGCAAGATAACCAAACAAAACTTTTAGTGGATTTCTACTTATTTTATTAAATATCATCTCCACCAAACAGGACAAGCTTGCATCTGTTATAGTTTTGGAGAAAAATGTGTTCATTTCATGTATGCGCGAAATGCCTTAAAAATGGCTTTAAAATGGATTTGGAGCATGGAGACGATTATCTCGGGATTGCAAGATAACCAAACAAAACTTTTAGTGGATTTCTACTTATTTTATTAAATATCATCTCCACCAAACAGGACAAGCTTGCATCTGTTATAGTTTTGGAGAAAAATGTGTTCATTTCATGTATGCGCGAAATGCCTTAAAAATGGCTTTAAAATGGATTTGGAGCATGGAGACGATTATCTCGGGATTGCAAGATAACCAAACAAAACTTTTAGTGGATTTCTACTTATTTTATTAAATATCATCTCCACCAAACAGGACAAGCTTGCATCTGTTATAGTTTTGGAGAAAAATGTGTTCATTTCATGTATGCGCGAAATGCCTTAAAAATGGCTTTAAAATGGATTTGGAGCATGGAGACGATTATCTCGGGATTGCAAGATAACCAAACAAAACTTTTAGTGGATTTCTACTTATTTTATTAAATATCATCTCCACCAAACAGGACAAGCTTGCATCTGTTATAGTTTTGGAGAAAAATGTGTTCATTTCATGTATGCGCGAAATGCCTTAAAAATGGCTTTAAAATGGATTTGGAGCATGGAGACGATTATCTCGGGATTGCAAGATAACCAAACAAAACTTTTAGTGGATTTCTACTTATTTTATTAAATATCATCTCCACCAAACAGGACAAGCTTGCATCTGTTATAGTTTTGGAGAAAAATGTGTTCATTTCATGTATGCGCGAAATGCCTTAAAAATGGCTTTAAAATGGATTTGGAGCATGGAGACGATTATCTCGGGATTGCAAGATAACCAAACAAAACTTTTAGTGGATTTCTACTTATTTTATTAAATATCATCTCCACCAAACAGGACAAGCTTGCATCTGTTATAGTTTTGGAGAAAAATGTGTTCATTTCATGTATGCGCGAAATGCCTTAAAAATGGCTTTAAAATGGATTTGGAGCATGGAGACGATTATCTCGGGATTGCAAGATAACCAAACAAAACTTTTAGTGGATTTCTACTTATTTTATTAAATATCATCTCCACCAAACAGGACAAGCTTGCATCTGTTATAGTTTTGGAGAAAAATGTGTTCATTTCATGTATGCGCGAAATGCCTTAAAAATGGCTTTAAAATGGATTTGGAGCATGGAGACGATTATCTCGGGATTGCAAGATAACCAAACAAAACTTTTAGTGGATTTCTACTTATTTTATTAAATATCATCTCCACCAAACAGGACAAGCTTGCATCTGTTATAGTTTTGGAGAAAAATGTGTTCATTTCATGTATGCGCGAAATGCCTTAAAAATGGCTTTAAAATGGATTTGGAGCATGGAGACGATTATCTCGGGATTGCAAGATAACCAAACAAAACTTTTAGTGGATTTCTACTTATTTTATTAAATATCATCTCCACCAAACAGGACAAGCTTGCATCTGTTATAGTTTTGGAGAAAAATGTGTTCATTTCATGTATGCGCGAAATGCCTTAAAAATGGCTTTAAAATGGATTTGGAGCATGGAGACGATTATCTCGGGATTGCAAGATAACCAAACAAAACTTTTAGTGGATTTCTACTTATTTTATTAAATATCATCTCCACCAAACAGGACAAGCTTGCATCTGTTATAGTTTTGGAGAAAAATGTGTTCATTTCATGTATGCGCGAAATGCCTTAAAAATGGCTTTAAAATGGATTTGGAGCATGGAGACGATTATCTCGGGATTGCAAGATAACCAAACAAAACTTTTAGTGGATTTCTACTTATTTTATTAAATATCATCTCCACCAAACAGGACAAGCTTGCATCTGTTATAGTTTTGGAGAAAATGTGTTCATTTCATGTATGCGCGAAATGCCTTAAAAATGGCTTTAAAATGGATTTGGAGCATGGAGACGATTATCTCGGGATTGCAAGATAACCAAACAAAACTTTTAGTGGATTTCTACTTATTTTATTAAATATCATCTCCACCAAACAGGACAAGCTTGCATCTGTTATAGTTTTGGAGAAAAATGTGTTCATTTCATGTATGCGCGAAATGCCTTAAAAATGGCTTTAAAATGGATTTGGAGCATGGAGACGATTATCTCGGGATTGCAAGATAACCAAACAAAACTTTTAGTGGATTTCTACTTATTTTATTAAATATCATCTCCACCAAACAGGACAAGCTTGCATCTGTTATAGTTTTGGAGAAAAATGTGTTCATTTCATGTATGCGCGAAATGCCTTAAAAATGGCTTTAAAATGGATTTGGAGCATGGAGACGATTATCTCGGGATTGCAAGATAACCAAACAAAACTTTTAGTGGATTTCTACTTATTTTATTAAATATCATCTCCACCAAACAGGACAAGCTTGCATCTGTTATAGTTTTGGAGAAAAATGTGTTCATTTCATGTATGCGCGAAATGCCTTAAAAATGGCTTTAAAATGGATTTGGAGCATGGAGACGATTATCTCGGGATTGCAAGATAACCAAACAAAACTTTTAGTGGATTTCTACTTATTTTATTAAATATCATCTCCACCAAACAGGACAAGCTTGCATCTGTTATAGTTTTGGAGAAAAATGTGTTCATTTCATGTATGCGCGAAATGCCTTAAAAATGGCTTTAAAATGGATTTGGAGCATGGAGACGATTATCTCGGGATTGCAAGATAACCAAACAAAACTTTTAGTGGATTTCTACTTATTTTATTAAATATCATCTCCACCAAACAGGACAAGCTTGCATCTGTTATAGTTTTGGAGAAAAATGTGTTCATTTCATGTATGCGCGAAATGCCTTAAAAATGGCTTTAAAATGGATTTGGAGCATGGAGACGATTATCTCGGGATTGCAAGATAACCAAACAAAACTTTTAGTGGATTTCTACTTATTTTATTAAATATCATCTCCACCAAACAGGACAAGCTTGCATCTGTTATAGTTTTGGAGAAAAATGTGTTCATTTCATGTATGCGCGAAATGCCTTAAAAATGGCTTTAAAATGGATTTGGAGCATGGAGACGATTATCTCGGGATTGCAAGATAACCAAACAAAACTTTTAGTGGATTTCTACTTATTTTATTAAATATCATCTCCACCAAACAGGACAAGCTTGCATCTGTTATAGTTTTGGAGAAAAATGTGTTCATTTCATGTATGCGCGAAATGCCTTAAAAATGGCTTTAAAATGGATTTGGAGCATGGAGACGATTATCTCGGGATTGCAAGATAACCAAACAAAACTTTTAGTGGATTTCTACTTATTTTATTAAATATCATCTCCACCAAACAGGACAAGCTTGCATCTGTTATAGTTTTGGAGAAAAATGTGTTCATTTCATGTATGCGCGAAATGCCTTAAAAATGGCTTTAAAATGGATTTGGAGCATGGAGACGATTATCTCGGGATTGCAAGATAACCAAACAAAACTTTTAGTGGATTTCTACTTATTTTATTAAATATCATCTCCACCAAACAGGACAAGCTTGCATCTGTTATAGTTTTGGAGAAAAATGTGTTCATTTCATGTATGCGCGAAATGCCTTAAAAATGGCTTTAAAATGGATTTGGAGCATGGAGACGATTATCTCGGGATTGCAAGATAACCAAACAAAACTTTTAGTGGATTTCTACTTATTTTATTAAATATCATCTCCACCAAACAGGACAAGCTTGCATCTGTTATAGTTTTGGAGAAAAATGTGTTCATTTCATGTATGCGCGAAATGCCTTAAAAATGGCTTTAAAATGGATTTGGAGCATGGAGACGATTATCTCGGGATTGCAAGATAACCAAACAAAACTTTTAGTGGATTTCTACTTATTTTATTAAATATCATCTCCACCAAACAGGACAAGCTTGCATCTGTTATAGTTTTGGAGAAAAATGTGTTCATTTCATGTATGCGCGAAATGCCTTAAAAATGGCTTTAAAATGGATTTGGAGCATGGAGACGATTATCTCGGGATTGCAAGATAACCAAACAAAACTTTTAGTGGATTTCTACTTATTTTATTAAATATCATCTCCACCAAACAGGACAAGCTTGCATCTGTTATAGTTTTGGAGAAAAATGTGTTCATTTCATGTATGCGCGAAATGCCTTAAAAATGGCTTTAAAATGGATTTGGAGCATGGAGACGATTATCTCGGGATTGCAAGAGATAACCAAACAAAACTTTTAGTGGATTTCTACTTATTTTATTAAATATCATCTCCACCAAACAGGACAAGCTTGCATCTGTTATAGTTTTGGAGAAAAATGTGTTCATTTCATGTATGCGCGAAATGCCTTAAAAATGGCTTTAAAATGGATTTGGAGCATGGAGACGATTATCTCGGGATTGCAAGATAACCAAACAAAACTTTTAGTGGATTTCTACTTATTTTATTAAATATCATCTCCACCAAACAGGACAAGCTTGCATCTGTTATAGTTTTGGAGAAAAATGTGTTCATTTCATGTATGCGCGAAATGCCTTAAAAATGGCTTTAAAATGGATTTGGAGCATGGAGACGATTATCTCGGGATTGCAAGATAACCAAACAAAACTTTTAGTGGATTTCTACTTATTTTATTAAATATCATCTCCACCAAACAGGACAAGCTTGCATCTGTTATAGTTTTGGAGAAAAATGTGTTCATTTCATGTATGCGCGAAATGCCTTAAAAATGGCTTTAAAATGGATTTGGAGCATGGAGACGATTATCTCGGGATTGCAAGATAACCAAACAAAACTTTTAGTGGATTTCTACTTATTTTATTAAATATAATCTCCACCAAACAGGACAAGCTTGCATCTGTTATAGTTTTGGAGAAAAATGTGTTTCATTTCATGTATGCGCGAAATGCCTTAAAAATGGCTTTAAAATGGATTTGGAGCATGGAGACGATTATCTCGGGATTGCAAGATAACCAAACAAAACTTTTAGTGGATTTCTACTTATTTTATTAAATATCATCTCCACCAAACAGGACAAGCTTGCATCTGTTATAGTTTTGGAGAAAAATGTGTTCATTTCAAGTATGCGCGAAATGCCTTAAAAATGGCTTTAAAATGGATTTGGAGCATGGAGACGATTATCTCGGGATTGCAAGATAACCAAACAAAACTTTTAGTGGATTTCTACTTATTTTATTAAATATCATCTCCACCAAACAGGACAAGCTTGCATGTGTTATAGTTTTGGAGAAAAATGTGTTCATTTCATGTATGCGCAAAATGCCTTAAAAATGGCTTTAAAATGGATTTGGAGCATGGAGACGATTATCTCAGGATGGCAATATAAACAAACGAAACTTTTAGTAGATTTCTACTTATTTTATTAAATATTATCTCCACCAAACAGGACAAGCTTGCATCTGTTATAGTTTTGGAGAAAAATGTGTTCATTTCATGTATGCGCGAAATGCCTTAAAAATGGCTTTAAAATGGATTTGGAGCATGGAGACGATTATCTCGGGATTGCAAGATAACCAAACAAAACTTTTAGTGGATTTCTACTTATTTTATTAAATATCATCTCCACCAAACAGGACAAGCTTGCATCTGTTATAGTTTTGGAGAAAAATGTGTTCATTTCATGTATGCGCGAAATGCCTTAAAAATGGCTTTAAAATGGATTTGGAGCATGGAGACGATTATCTCGGGATTGCAAGATAACCAAACAAAACTTTTAGTGGATTTCTACTTATTTTATTAAATATCATCTCCACCAAACAGGACAAGCTTGCATCTGTTATAGTTTTGGAGAAAAATGTGTTCATTTCATGTATGCGCGAAATGCCTTAAAAATGGCTTTAAAATGGATTTGGAGCATGGAGACGATTATCTCGGGATTGCAATATAACCAAACAAAACTTTTTAGTGGATTTCTACTTATTTTATTAAATATCATCTCCACCAAACAGGACAAGCTTGCATCTGTTATAGTTTTGGAGAAAAATGTGTTCATTTCATGTATGCGCGAAATGCCTTAAAAATGGCTTTAAAATGGATTTGGAGCATGGAGACGATTATCTCGGGATTGCAAGATAACCAAACAAAACTTTTAGTGGATTTCTACTTATTTTATTAAATATCATCTCCACCAAACAGGACAAGCTTGCATGTGTTATAGTTTTGGAGAAAAATGTGTTAATTTCATGTATGCGCAAAATGCCTTTGAAATGGCTTTAAAATGGATTTGGAGCATGGAGACGATTATCTCGGGATTGCAAGATAACCAAACAAAACTTTTAGTGGATTTCTACTTATTTTATTAAATATCATCTCCACCAAACAGGACAAGCTTGCATCTGTTATAGTTTTGGAGAAAAATGTGTTCATTTCATGTATGCGCGAAATGCCTTAAAAATGGCTTTAAAATGGATTTGGAGCATGGAGACGATTATCTCGGGATTGCAAGATAACCAAACAAAACTTTTAGTGGATTTCTACTTATTTTATTAAATATCATCTCCACCAAACAGGACAAGCTTGCATCTGTTATAGTTTTGGAGAAAAATGTGTTCATTTCATGTATGCGCGAAATGCCTTAAAAATGGCTTTAAAATGGATTTGGAGCATGGAGACGATTATCTCGGGATTGCAAGATAACCAAACAAAACTTTTAGTGGATTTCTACTTATTTTATTAAATATCATCTCCACCAAACAGGACAAGCTTGCATCTGTTATAGTTTTGGAGAAAAATGTGTTCATTTCATGTATGCGCGAAATGCCTTAAAAATGGCTTTAAAATGGATTTGGAGCATGGAGACGATTATCTCGGGATTGCAATATAACCAAACAAAACTTTTAGTGGATTTCTACTTATTTTATTAAATATCATCTCCACCAAACAGGACAAGCTTGCATCTGTTATAGTTTTGGAGAAAAATGTGTTCATTTCATGTATGCGCAAAATGCCTTAAAAATGGCTTTAAAATGGATTTGGAGCATGGAGACGATTATCTCGGGATTGCAAGATAACCAAACAAAACTTTTAGTGGATTTCTACTTATTTTATTAAATATCATCTCCACCAAACAGGACAAGCTTGCATCTGTTATAGTTTTGGAGAAAAATGTGTTCATTTCATGTATGCGCGAAATGCCTTAAAAATGGCTTTAAAATGGATTTGGAGCATGGAGACGATTATCTCGGGATTGCAAGATAACCAAACAAAACTTTTAGTGGATTTCTACTTATTTTATTAAATATCATCTCCACCAAACAGGACAAGCTTGCATCTGTTATAGTTTTGGAGAAAAATGTGTTCATTTCATGTATGCGCGAAATGCCTTAAAAATGGCTTTAAAATGGATTTGGAGCATGGAGACGATTATCTCGGGATTGCAAGATAACCAAACAAAACTTTTAGTGGATTTCTACTTATTTTATTAAATATCATCTCCACCAAACAGGACAAGCTTGCATCTGTTATAGTTTTGGAGAAAAATGTGTTCATTTCATGTATGCGCGAAATGCCTTAAAAATGGCTTTAAAATGGATTTGGAGCATGGAGACGATTATCTCGGGATTGCAAGATAACCAAACAAAACTTTTAGTGGATTTCTACTTATTTTATTAAATATCATCTCCACCAAACAGGACAAGCTTGCATCTGTTATAGTTTTGGAGAAAAATGTGTTCATTTCATGTATGCGCGAAATGCCTTAAAAATGGCTTTAAAATGGATTTGGAGCATGGAGACGATTATCTCGGGATTGCAAGATAACCAAACAAAACTTTTAGTGGATTTCTACTTATTTTATTAAATATCATCTCCACCAAACAGGACAAGCTTGCATCTGTTATAGTTTTGGAGAAAAAATGTGTTCATTTCATGTATGCGCGAAATGCCTTAAAAATGGCTTTAAAATGGATTTGGAGCATGGAGACGATTATCTCGGGATTGCAAGATAACCAAACAAAACTTTTAGTGGATTTCTACTTATTTTATTAAATATCATCTCCACCAAACAGGACAAGCTTGCATCTGTTATAGTTTTGGAGAAAAATGTGTTCATTTCATGTATGCGCGAAATGCCTTAAAAATGGCTTTAAAATGGATTTGGAGCATGGAGACGATTATCTCGGGATTGCAAGATAACCAAACAAAACTTTTAGTGGATTTCTACTTATTTTATTAAATATCATCTCCACCAAACAGGACAAGCTTGCATCTGTTATAGTTTTGGAGAAAAATGTGTTCATTTCATGTATGCGCGAAATGCCTTAAAAATGGCTTTAAAATGGATTTGGAGCATGGAGGACGATTATCTCGGGATTGCAAGATAACCAAACAAAACTTTTAGTGGATTTCTACTTATTTTATTAAATATCATCTCCACCAAACAGGACAAGCTTGCATCTGTTATAGTTTTGGAGAAAAATGTGTTCATTTCATGTATGCGCGAAATGCCTTAAAAATGGCTTTAAAATGGATTTGGAGCATGGAGACGATTATCTCGGATTGCAAGATAACCAAACAAAACTTTTAGTGGATTTCTACTTATTTTATTAAATATCATCTCCACCAAACAGGACAAGCTTGCATCTGTTATAGTTTTGGAGAAAAATGTGTTCATTTCATGTATGCGCGAAATGCCTTAAAAATGGCTTTAAAATGGATTTGGAGCATGGAGACGATTATCTCGGGATTGCAAGATAACCAAACAAAACTTTTAGTGGATTTCTACTTATTTTATTAAATATCATCTCCACCAAACAGGACAAGCTTTCATCTGTTATAGTTTTGGAGAAAAATGTGTTCATTTCATGTATGCGCGAAATGCCTTAAAAATGGCTTTAAAATGGATTTGGAGCATGGAGACGATTATCTCGGGATTGCAAGATAACCAAACAAAACTTTTAGTGGATTTCTACTTATTTTATTAAATATCATCTCCACCAAACAGGACAAGCTTGCATCTGTTATAGTTTTGGAGAAAAAATGTGTTCATTTCATGTATGCGCGAAATGCCTTAAAAATGGCTTTAAAATGGATTTGGAGCATGGAGACGATTATCTCGGGATTGCAAGATAACCAAACAAAACTTTTAGTGGATTTCTACTTATTTTATTAAATATCATCTCCACCAAACAGGACAAGCTTGCATCTGTTATAGTTTTGGAGAAAAATGTGTTCATTTCATGTATGCGCGAAATGCCTTAAAAATGGCTTTAAAATGGATTTGGAGCATGGAGACGATTATCTCGGGATTGCAAGATAACCAAACAAAACTTTTAGTGGATTTCTACTTATTTTATTAAATATCATCTCCACCAAACAGGACAAGCTTGCATCTGTTATAGTTTTGGAGAAAAATGTGTTCATTTCATGTATGCGCGAAATGCCTTAAAAATGGCTTTAAAATGGATTTGGAGCATGGAGACGATTATCTCGGGATTGCAAGATAACCAAACAAAACTTTTAGTGGATTTCTACTTATTTTATTAAATATCATCTCCACCAAACAGGACAAGCTTGCATCTGTTATAGTTTTGGAGAAAAATGTGTTCATTTCATGTATGCGCGAAATGCCTTAAAAATGGCTTTAAAATGGATTTGGAGCATGGAGACGATTATCTCGGGATTGCAAGATAACCAAACAAAACTTTTAGTGGATTTCTACTTATTTTATTAAATATCATCTCCACCAAACAGGACAAGCTTGCATCTGTTATAGTTTTGGAGAAAAATGTGTTCATTTCATGTATGCGCGAAATGCCTTAAAAATGGCTTTAAAATGGATTTGGAGCATGGAGACGATTATCTCGGGATTGCAAGATAACCAAACAAAACTTTTAGTGGATTTCTACTTATTTTATTAAATATCATCTCCACCAAACAGGACAAGCTTGCATCTGTTATAGTTTTGGAGAAAAATGTGTTCATTTCATGTATGCGCGAAATGCCTTAAAAATGGCTTTAAAATGGATTTGGAGCATGGAGACGATTATCTCGGGATTGCAAGATAACCAAACAAAACTTTTAGTGGATTTCTACTTATTTTATTAAATATCATCTCCACCAAACAGGACAAGCTTGCATCTGTTATAGTTTTGGAGAAAAATGTGTTCATTTCATGTATGCGCGAAATGCCTTAAAAATGGCTTTAAAATGGATTTGGAGCATGGAGACGATTATCTCGGGATTGCAATATAACCAAACAAAACTTTTAGTGGATTTCTACTTATTTTATTAAATATCATCTCCACCAAACAGGACAAGCTTGCATCTGTTATAGTTTTGGAGAAAATGTGTTCATTTCATGTATGCGCGAAATGCCTTAAAAATGGCTTTAAAATGGATTTGGAGCATGGAGACGATTATCTCGGGATTGCAAGATAACCAAACAAAACTTTTAGTGGATTTCTACTTATTTTATTAAATATCATCTCCACCAAACAGGACAAGCTTGCATCTGTTATAGTTTTGGAGAAAAATGTGTTCATTTCATGTATGCGCGAAATGCCTTAAAAATGGCTTTAAAATGGATTTGGAGCATGGAGACGATTATCTCGGGATTGCAAGATAACCAAACAAAAACTTTTAGTGGATTTCTACTTATTTTATTAAATATCATCTCCACCAAACAGGACAAGCTTGCATCTGTTATAGTTTTGGAGAAAAATGTGTTCATTTCATGTATGCGCGAAATGCCTTAAAAATGGCTTTAAAATGGATTTGGAGCATGGAGACGATTATCTCGGGATTGCAAGATAACCAAACAAAACTTTTAGTGGATTTCTACTTATTTTATTAAATATCATCTCCACCAAACAGGACAAGCTTGCATCTGTTATAGTTTTGGAGAAAAATGTGTTCATTTCATGTATGCGCGAAATGCCTTAAAAATGGCTTTAAAATGGATTTGGAGCATGGAGACGATTATCTCGGGATTGCAAGATAACCAAACAAAACTTTTAGTGGATTTCTACTTATTTTATTAAATATCATCTCCACCAAACAGGACAAGCTTGCATCTGTTATAGTTTTGGAGAAAAATGTGTTCATTTCATGTATGCGCGAAATGCCTTAAAAATGGCTTTAAAATGGATTTGGAGCATGGAGACGATTATCTCGGGATTGCAAGATAACCAAACAAAACTTTTAGTGGATTTCTACTTATTTTATTAAATATCATCTCCACCAAACAGGACAAGCTTGCATCTGTTATAGTTTTGGAGAAAAATGTGTTCATTTCATGTATGCGCGAAATGCCTTAAAAATGGCTTTAAAATGGATTTGGAGCATGGAGACGATTATCTCGGGATTGCAAGATAACCAAACAAAACTTTTAGTGGATTTTTACTTATTTTATTAAATATCATCTCCACCAAACAGGACAAGCTTGCATCTGTTATAGTTTTGGAGAAAAATGTGTTCATTTCATGTATGCGCGAAATGCCTTAAAAATGGCTTTAAAATGGATTTGGAGCATGGAGACGATTATCTCGGGATTGCAAGATAACCAAACAAAACTTTTAGTGGATTTCTACTTATTTTATTAAATATCATCTCCACCAAACAGGACAAGCTTTCATCTGTTATAGTTTTGGAGAAAAATGTGTTCATTTCATGTATGCGCGAAATGCCTTAAAAATGGCTTTAAAATGGATTTGGAGCATGGAGACGATTATCTCGGGATTGCAAGATAACCAAACAAAACTTTTAGTGGATTTCTACTTATTTTATTAAATATCATCTCCACCAAACAGGACAAGCTTGCATCTGTTATAGTTTTGGAGAAAAATGTGTTCATTTCATGTATGCGCGAAATGCCTTAAAAATGGCTTTAAAATGGATTTGGAGCATGGAGACGATTATCTCGGGATTGCAAGATAACCAAACAAAACTTTTAGTGGATTTCTACTTATTTTATTAAATATCATCTCCACCAAACAGGACAAGCTTGCATGTGTTATAGTTTTGGAGAAAAATGTGTTCATTTCATGTATGCGCAAAATGCCTTAAAAATGGCTTTAAAATGGATTTGGAGCATGGAGACGATTATCTCAGGGATGGCAATATAAACCAAACGAAACTTTTAGTAGATTTCTACTTATTTTATTAAATATTATCTCCACCAAACAGGACAAGCTTGCATCTGTTATAGTTTTGGAGAAAAATGTGTTCATTTCATGTATGCGCGAAATGCCTTAAAAATGGCTTTAAAATGGATTTGGAGCATGGAGACGATTATCTCGGGATTGCAAGATAACCAAACAAAACTTTTAGTGGATTTCTACTTATTTTATTAAATATCATCTCCACCAAACAGGACAAGCTTGCATCTGTTATAGTTTTGGAGAAAAATGTGTTCATTTCATGTATGCGCGAAATGCCTTAAAAATGGCTTTAAAATGGATTTGGAGCATGGAGACGATTATCTCGGGATTGCAAGATAACCAAACAAAACTTTTAGTGGATTTCTACTTATTTTATTAAATATCATCTCCACCAAACAGGACAAGCTTGCATCTGTTATAGTTTTGGAGAAAAATGTGTTCATTTCATGTATGCGCGAAATGCCTTAAAAATGGCTTTAAAATGGATTTGGAGCATGGAGACGATTATCTCGGGATTGCAATATAACCAAACAAAACTTTTAGTGGATTTCTACTTATTTTATTAAATATCATCTCCACCAAACAGGACAAGCTTGCATCTGTTATAGTTTTGGAGAAAAATGTGTTCATTTCATGTATGCGCGAAATGCCTTAAAAATGGCTTTAAAATGGATTTGGAGCATGGAGACGATTATCTCGGGATTGCAAGATAACCAAACAAAACTTTTAGTGGATTTCTACTTATTTTATTAAATATCATCTCCACCAAACAGGACAAGCTTGCATGTGTTATAGTTTTGGAGAAAAATGTGTTAATTTCATGTATGCGCAAAATGCCTTTGAAATGGCTTTAAAATGGATTTGGAGCATGGAGACGATTATCTCGGGATTGCAAGATAACCAAACAAAACTTTTAGTGGATTTCTACTTATTTTATTAAAAATCATCTCCACCAAACAGGACAAGCTTGCATCTGTTATAGTTTTGGAGAAAAATGTGTTCATTTCATGTATGCGCGAAAATGCCTTAAAAATGGCTTTAAAATGGATTTGGAGCATGGAGACGATTATCTCGGGATTGCAAAGATAACCAAACAAAACTTTTAGTGGATTTCTACTTATTTTATTAAATATCTTCTCCACCAAACAGGACAAGCTTGCATCTGTTATAGTTTTGGAGAAAAAATGTGTTCATTTCATGTATGCGCGAAATGCCTTAAAAATGGCTTTAAAATGGATTTGGAGCATGGAGACGATTATCTCGGGATTGCAAGATAACCAAACAAAACTTTTAGTGGATTTCTACTTATTTTATTAAATATCATCTCCACCAAACAGGACAAGCTTGCATCTGTTATAGTTTTGGAGAAAAATGTGTTCATTTCATGTATGCGCGAAATGCCTTAAAAATGGCTTTAAAAATGGATTTGGAGCATGGAGACGATTATCTCGGGATTGCAAGATAACCAAACAAAACTTTTAGTGGATTTCTACTTATTTTATTAAATATCATCTCCACCAAACAGGACAAGCTTGCATCTGTTATAGTTTTGGAGAAAAATGTGTTCATTTCATGTATGCGCGAAATGCCTTAAAAATGGCTTTAAAATGGATTTGGAGCATGGAGACGATTATCTCGGGATTGCAAGATAACCAAACAAAACTTTAGTGGATTTCTACTTATTTTATTAAATATCATCTCCACCAAACAGGACAAGCTTGCATCTGTTATAGTTTTGGAGAAAAATGTGTTCATTTCATGTATGCGCGAAATGCCTTAAAAATGGCTTTAAAATGGATTTGGAGCATGGAGACGATTATCTCGGGATTGCAATATAACCAAACAAAACTTTTAGTGGATTTCTACTTATTTTATTAAATATCATCTCCACCAAACAGGACAAGCTTGCATCTGTTATAGTTTTGGAGAAAAATGTGTTCATTTCATGTATGCGCGAAAT
>NW_027442349.1:0-132164 GCF_048569485.1 Anomaloglossus baeobatrachus
TAAGGCATTTCGCGCATACATGAAATGAACACATTTTTCTCCAAAACTATAACAGATGCAAGCTTGTCCTGTTTGGTGGAGATAATATTTAATAAAATAAGTAGAAATCTACTAAAAGTTTCGTTTGTTTATATTGCCATCCTGAGATAATCGTCTCCATGCTCCAAATCCATTTTAAAGCCATTTCAAAGGCATTTTGCGCATACATGAAATGAACACATTTTTCTCCAAAACTATAACACATGCAAGCTTGTCCTGTTTGGTGGAGATGATATTTAATAAAATAAGTAGAAATCCACTAAAAGTTTTGTTTGGTTATCTTGCAATCCCGAGATAATCGTCTCCATGCTCCAAATCCATTTTAAAGCCATTTTTAAGGCATTTCGCGCATACATGAAATGAACACATTTTTCTCCAAAACTATAACAGATGCAAGCTTGTCCTGTTTGGTGGAGATGATATTTAATAAAATAAGTAGAAATCCACTAAAAGTTGTGTTTGGTTATCTTGCAATCCCGAGATAATCGTCTCCATGCTCCAAATCCATTTTAAAGCCATTTTTAAGGCATTTCGCGCATACATGAAATGAACACATTTTTCTCCAAAACTATAACAGATGCAAGCTTGTCCTGTTTGGTGGAGATGATATTTAATAAAATAAGTAGAAATCCACTAAAAGTTTTGTTTTGTTATCTTGCAATCCCGAGATAATC
The DNA here is from genome assembly GCF_048569485.1 of Anomaloglossus baeobatrachus. Classification (NCBI taxonomy): domain Eukaryota; kingdom Metazoa; phylum Chordata; class Amphibia; order Anura; family Aromobatidae; genus Anomaloglossus; species Anomaloglossus baeobatrachus. The sequence goes on from NW_027442349.1 coordinate 714, forward strand.
GTCTCCATGCTCCAAATCCATTTTAAAGCCATTTTTAAGGCATTTCGCGCATACATGAAATGAACACATTTTTCTCCAAAACTATAACAGATGCAAGCTTGTCCTGTTTGGTGGAGATGATATTTAATAAAATAAGTAGAAATCCACTAAAAGTTTTGTTTGGTTATATTGCAATCCCGAGATAATCGTCTCCATGCTCCAAATCCATTTTAATGCCATTTTTAAGGCATTTCGCGCATACATGAAATGAACACATTTTTCTCCAAAACTATAACAGATGCAAGCTTGTCCTGTTTGGTGGAGATGATATTTAATAAAATAAGTAGAAATCCACTAAAAGTTTTGTTTGGTTATCTTGCAATCCCGAGATAATCGTCTCCATGCTCCAAATCCATTTTAAAGCCATTTTTAAGGCATTTCGCGCATACATGAAATGAACACATTTTTCTCCAAAACTATAACAGATGCAAGCTTGTCCTGTTTGGTGGAGATGATATTTAATAAAATAAGTAGAAATCCACTAAAAGTTTTGTTTGGTTATCTTGCAATCCCGAGATAATCGTCTCCATGCTCCAAATCCATTTTAAAGCCATTTTTAAGGCATTTCGCGCATACATGAAATGAACACATTTTTCTCCAAAACTATAACAGATGCAAGCTTGTCCTGTTTGGTGGAGATGATATTTAATAAAATAAGTAGAAATCCACTAAAAGTTTTGTTTGGTTATCTTGCAATCCCGAGATAATCGTCTCCATGCTCCAAATCCATTTTAAAGCCATTTTTAAGGCATTTCGCGCATACATGAAATGAACACATTTTTCTCCAAAACTATAACAGATGCAAGCTTGTCCTGTTTGGTGGAGATGATATTTAATAAAATAAGTAGAAATCCACTAAAAGTTTTGTTTGGTTATCTTGCAATCCCGAGATAATCGTCTCCATGCTCCAAATCCATTTTAAAGCCATTTTTAAGGCATTTCGCGCATACATGAAATGAACACATTTTTCTCCAAAACTATAACAGATGCAAGCTTGTCCTGTTTGGTGGAGATGATATTTAATAAAATAAGTAGAAATCCACTAAAAGTTTTGTTTGGTTATATTGCAATCCCGAGATAATCGTCTCCATGCTCCAAATCCATTTTAAAGCCATTTTTAAGGCATTTCGCGCATACATGAAATGAACACATTTTTCTCCAAAACTATAACAGATGCAAGCTTGTCCTGTTTGGTGGAGATGATATTTAATAAAATAAGTAGAAATCCACTAAAAGTTTTGTTTGGTTATATTGCAATCCCGAGATAATCGTCTCCATGCTCCAAATCCATTTTAATGCCATTTTTAAGGCATTTCGCGCATACATGAAATGAACACATTTTTCTCCAAAACTATAACAGATGCAAGCTTGTCCTGTTTGGTGGAGATGATATTTAATAAAATAAGTAGAAATCCACTAAAAGTTTTGTTTGGTTATCTTGCAATCCCGAGATAATCGTCTCCATGCTCCAAATCCATTTTAAAGCCATTTCAAAGGCATTTTGCGCATACATGAAATGAACACATTTTTCTCCAAAACTATAACACATGCAAGCTTGTCCTGTTTGGTGGAGATGATATTTAATAAAATAAGTAGAAATCCACTAAAAGTTTTGTTTGGTTATCTTGCAATCCCGAGATAATCGTCTCCATGCTCCAAATCCATTTTAAAGCCATTTTTAAGGCATTTCGCGCATACATGAAATGAACACATTTTTCTCCAAAACTATAACAGATGCAAGCTTGTCCTGTTTGGTGGAGATGATATTTAATAAAATAAGTAGAAATCCACTAAAAGTTTTGTTTGGTTATCTTGCAATCCCGAGATAATCGTCTCCATGCTCCAAATCCATTTTAAAGCCATTTTTAAGGCATTTCGCGCATACATGAAATGAACACATTTTTCTCCAAAACTATAACAGATGCAAGCTTGTCCTGTTTGGTGGAGATGATATTTAATAAAATAAGTAGAAATCCACTAAAAGTTTTGTTTGGTTATCTTGCAATCCCGAGATAATCGTCTCCATGCTCCAAATCCATTTTAAAGCCATTTTTAAGGCATTTCGCGCATACATGAAATGAACACATTTTTCTCCAAAACTATAACAGATGCAAGCTTGTCCTGTTTGGTGGAGATGATATTTAATAAAATAAGTAGAAATCCACTAAAAGTTTTGTTTGGTTATATTGCAATCCCGAGATAATCGTCTCCATGCTCCAAATCCATTTTAAAGCCATTTTTAAGGCATTTCGCGCATACATGAAATGAACACATTTTTCTCCAAAACTATAACAGATGCAAGCTTGTCCTGTTTGGTGGAGATGATATTTAATAAAATAAGTAGAAATCCACTAAAAGTTTTGTTTGGTTATATTGCAATCCCGAGATAATCGTCTCCATGCTCCAAATCCATTTTAAAGCCATTTTTAAGGCATTTCGCGCATACATGAAATGAACACATTTTTCTCCAAAACTATAACAGATGCAAGCTTGTCCTGTTTGGTGGAGATGATATTTAATAAAATAAGTAGAAATCCACTAAAAGTTTTGTTTGGTTATCTTGCAATCCCGAGATAATCATCTTCATGCTCCAAATCCATTTTAAAGCCATTTTTAAGGCATTTCGCGCATACATGAAATGAACACATTTTTCTCCAAAACTATAACAGATGCAAGCTTGTCCTGTTTGGTGGAGATGATATTTAATAAAATAAGTAGAAATCCACTAAAAGTTTTGTTTGGTTATATTGCAATCCCGAGATAATCGTCTCCATGCTCTAAATCCATTTTAAAGCCATTTTTAAGGCATTTCGCGCATACATGAAATGAACACATTTTTCTCCAAAACTATAACAGATGCAAGCTTGTCCTGTTTGGTGGAGATGATATTTAATAAAATAAGTAGAAATCCACTAAAAGTTTTGTTTGGTTATCTTGCAATCCCGAGATAATCGTCTCCATGCTCCAAATCCATTTTAAAGCCATTTTTAAGGCATTTCGCGCATACATGAAATGAACACATTTTTCTCCAAAACTATAACAGATGCAAGCTTGTCCTGTTTGGTGGAGATGATATTTAATAAAATAAGTAGAAATCCACTAAAAGTTTTGTTTGGTTATCTTGCAATCCCGAGATAATCGTCTCCATGCTCCAAATCCATTTTAAAGCCATTTTTAAGGCATTTCGCGCATACATGAAATGAACACATTTTTCTCCAAAACTATAACAGATGCAAGCTTGTCCTGTTTGGTGGAGATGATATTTAATAAAATAAGTAGAAATCCACTAAAAGTTTTGTTTGGTTATCTTGCAATCCCGAGATAATCGTCTCCATGCTCCAAATCCATTTTAAAGCCATTTTTAAGGCATTTCGCGCATACATGAAATGAACACATTTTTCTCCAAAACTATAACAGATGCAAGCTTGTCCTGTTTGGTGGAGATGATATTTAATAAAATAAGTAGAAATCCACTAAAAGTTTTGTTTGGTTATCTTGCAATCCCGAGATAATCGTCTCCATGCTCCAAATCCATTTTAAAGCCATTTTTAAGGCATTTCGCGCATACATGAAATGAACACATTTTTCTCCAAAACTATAACAGATGCAAGCTTGTCCTGTTTGGTGGAGATGATATTTAATAAAATAAGTAGAAATCCACTAAAAGTTTTGTTTGGTTATATTGCAATCCCGAGATAATCGTCTCCATGCTCCAAATCCATTTTAAAGCCATTTTTAAGGCATTTCGCGCATACATGAAATGAACACATTTTTCTCCAAAACTATAACAGATGCAAGCTTGTCCTGTTTGGTGGAGATGATATTTAATAAAATAAGTAGAAATCCACTAAAAGTTTTGTTTGGTTATCTTGCAATCCCGAGATAATCGTCTCCATGCTCCAAATCCATTTTAAAGCCATTTTTAAGGCATTTCACGCATACATGAAATGAACACATTTTTCTCCAAAACTATAACAGATGCAAGCTTGTCCTGTTTGGTGGAGATGATATTTAATAAAATAAGTAGAAATCCACTAAAAGTTTTGTTTGGTTATCTTGCAATCCCGAGATAATCGTCTCCATGCTCCAAATCCATTTTAAAGCCATTTTTAAGGCATTTCGCGCATACATGAAATGAACACATTTTTCTCCAAAACTATAACAGATGCAAGCTTGTCCTGTTTGGTGGAGATGATATTTAATAAAATAAGTAGAAATCCACTAAAAGTTTTGTTTGGTTATCTTGCAATTTCGAGATAATCGTCTCCATGCTCCAAATCCATTTTAAAGCCATTTTTAAGGCATTTCGCGCATACATGAAATGAACACATTTTTCTCCAAAACTATAACAGATGCAAGCTTGTCCTGTTTGGTGGAGATGATATTTAATAAAATAAGTAGAAATCCACTACAAGTTTTGTTTGGTTATATTGCAATCCCGAGATAATCGTCTCCATGCTCCAAATCCATTTTAAAGCCATTTTTAAGGCATTTCGCGCATACATGAAATGAACACATTTTTCTCCAAAACTATAACAGATGCAAGCTTGTCCTGTTTGGTGGAGATGATATTTAATAAAATAAGTAGAAATCCACTAAAAGTTTTGTTTGGTTATCTTGCAATCCCGAGATAATCGTCTCCATGCTCCAAATCCATTTTAAAGCCATTTTTAAGGCATTTCGCGCATACATGAAATGAACACATTTTTCTCCAAAACTATAACAGATGCAAGCTTGTCCTGTTTGGTGGAGATGATATTTAATAAAATAAGTAGAAATCCACTAAAAGTTTTGTTTGGTTATCTTGCAATCCCGAGATAATCGTCTCCATGCTCCAAATCCATTTTAAAGCCATTTTTAAGGCATTTCGCGCATACATGAAATGAACACATTTTTCTCCAAAACTATAACAGATGCAAGCTTGTCCTGTTTGGTGGAGATGATATTTAATAAAATAAGTAGAAATCCACTAAAAGTTTTGTTTGGTTATCTTGCAATCCCGAGATAATCGTCTCCATGCTCCAAATCCATTTTAAAGCCATTTTTAAGGCATTTCGCGCATACATGAAATGAACACATTTTTCTCCAAAACTATAACAGATGCAAGCTTGTCCTGTTTGGTGGAGATGATATTTAATAAAATAAGTAGAAATCCACTAAAAGTTTTGTTTGGTTATCTTGCAATCCCGAGATAATCGTCTCCATGCTCCAAATCCATTTTAAAGCCATTTTTAAGGCATTTCGCGCATACATGAAATGAACACATTTTTCTCCAAAACTATAACAGATGCAAGCTTGTCCTGTTTGGCGGAGATGATATTTAATAAAATAAGTAGAAATCCACTAAAAGTTTTGTTTGGTTATATTGCAATCCCGAGATAATCGTCTCCATGCTCCAAATCCATTTTAAAGCCATTTTTAAGGCATTTCGCGCATACATGAAATGAACACATTTTTCTCCAAAACTATAACAGATGCAAGCTTGTCCTGTTTGGTGGAGATGATATTTAATAAAATAAGTAGAAATCCACTAAAAGTTTTGTTTGGTTATCTTGCAATCCCGAGATAATCGTCTCCATGCTCCAAATCCATTTTAAAGCCATTTTTAAGGCATTTCGCGCATACATGAAATGAACACATTTTTCTCCAAAACTATAACAGATGCAAGCTTGTCCTGTTTGGTGGAGATGATATTTAATAAAATAAGTAGAAATCCACTAAAAGTTTTGTTTGGTTATCTTGCAATCCCGAGATAATCGTCTCCATGCTCCAAATCCATTTTAAAGCCATTTTTAAGGCATTTCGCGCATACATGAAATGAACACATTTTTCTCCAAAACTATAACAGATGCAAGCTTGTCCTGTTTGGTGGAGATGATATTTAATAAAATAAGTAGAAATCCACTAAAAGTTTTGTTTGGTTATCTTGCAATCCCGAGATAATCGTCTCCATGCTCCAAATCCATTTTAAAGCCATTTTTAAGGCATTTCGCGCATACATGAAATGAACACATTTTTCTCCAAAACTATAACAGATGCAAGCTTGTCCTGTTTGGTGGAGATGATATTTAATAAAATAAGTAGAAATCCACTAAAAGTTTTGTTTGGTTATCTTGCAATCCCGAGATAATCGTCTCCATGCTCCAAATCCATTTTAAAGCCATTTTTAAGGCATTTCGCGCATACATGAAATGAACACATTTTTCTCCAAAACTATAACAGATGCAAGCTTGTCCTGTTTGGTGGAGATGATATTTAAGAAAATAAGTAGAAATCCACTAAAAGTTTTGTTTGGTTATATTGCAATCCCGAGATAATCGTCTCCATGCTCCAAATCCATTTTAAAGCCATTTTTAAGGCATTTCGCGCATACATGAAATGAACACATTTTTCTCCAAAACTATAACAGATGCAAGCTTGTCCTGTTTGGTGGAGATGATATTTAATAAAATAAGTAGAAATCCACTAAAAGTTTTGTTTGGTTATCTTGCAATCCCGAGATAATCGTCTCCATGCTCCAAATCCATTTTAAAGCCATTTTTAAGGCATTTCGCGCATACATGAAATGAACACATTTTTCTCCAAAACTATAACAGATGCAAGCTTGTCCTGTTTGGTGGAGATGATATTTAATAAAATAAGTAGAAATCCACTAAAAGTTTTGTTTGGTTATCTTGCAATCCCGAGATAATCGTCTCCATGCTCCAAATCCATTTTAAAGCCATTTTTAAGGCATTTCGCGCATACATGAAATGAACACATTTTTCTCCAAAACTATAACAGATGCAAGCTTGTCCTGTTTGGTGGAGATGATATTTAATAAAATAAGTAGAAATCCACTAAAAGTTTTGTTTGGTTATCTTGCAATCCCGAGATAATCGTCTCCATGCTCCAAATCCATTTTAAAGCCATTTTTAAGGCATTTCGCGCATACATGAAATGAACACATTTTTCTCCAAAACTATAACAGATGCAAGCTTGTCCTGTTTGGTGGAGATGATATTTAATAAAATAAGTAGAAATCCACTAAAAGTTTTGTTTGGTTATCTTGCAATCCCGAGATAATCGTCTCCATGCTCCAAATCCATTTTAAAGCCATTTTTAAGGCATTTCGCGCATACATGAAATGAACACATTTTTCTCCAAAACTATAACAGATGCAAGCTTGTCCTGTTTGGTGGAGATGATATTTAATAAAATAAGTAGAAATCCACTAAAAGTTTTGTTTGGTTATATTGCAATCCCGAGATAATCGTCTCCATGCTCCAAATCCATTTTAAAGCCATTTTTAAGGCATTTCGCGCATACATGAAATGAACACATTTTTCTCCAAAACTATAACAGATGCAAGCTTGTCCTGTTTGGTGGAGATGATATTTAATAAAATAAGTAGAAATCCACTAAAAGTTTTGTTTGGTTATCTTGCAATCCCGAGAAAATCGTCTCCATGCTCCAAATCCATTTTAAAGCCATTTTTAAGGCATTTCGCGCATACATGAAATGAACACATTTTTCTCCAAAACTATAACAGATGCAAGCTTGTCCTGTTTGGTGGAGATATTTAATAAAATAAGTAGAAATCTACTAAAAGTTTCGTTTGTTTATATTGCCATCCTGAGATAATCGTCTCCATGCTCCAAATCCATTTTAAAGCCATTTCAAAGGCATTTTGCGCATACATGAAATGAACACATATTTCTCCAAAACTATAACACATGCAAGCTTGTCCTGTTTGGTGGAGATGATATTTAATAAAATAAGTAGAAATCCACTAAAAGTTTTGTTTGGTTATCTTGCAATCCCGAGATAATCGTCTCCATGCTCCAAATCCATTTTAAAGCCATTTTTAAGGCATTTCGCGCATACATGAAATGAACACATTTTTCTCCAAAACTATAACAGATGCAAGCTTGTCCTGTTTGGTGGAGATGATATTTAATAAAATAAGTAGAAATCCACTAAAAGTTTTGTTTGGTTATCTTGCAATCCCGAGATAATCGTCTCCATGCTCCAAATCCATTTTAAAGCCGTTTTTAAGGCATTTCGCACATACATGAAATGAACACATTTTTCTCCAAAACTATAACAGATGCAAGCTTGTCCTGTTTGGTGGAGATAATATTTAATAAAATAAGTAGAAATCTACTAAAAGTTTCGTTTGTTTATATTGCCATCCTGAGATAATCGTCTCCATGCTCCAAATCCATTTTAAAGCCATTTTTAAGGCATTTTGCGCATACATGAAATGAACACATTTTTCTCCAAAACTATAACACATGCAAGCTTGTCCTGTTTGGTGGAGATGATATTTAATAAAATAAGTAGAAATCCACTAAAAGTTTTGTTTGGTTATCTTGCAATCCCGAGATAATCGTCTCCATGCTCCAAATCCATTTTAAAGCCATTTTTAAGGCATTTCGCGCATACATGAAATGAACACATTTTTCTCCAAAACAATAACAGATGCAAGCTTGTCCTGTTTGGTGGAGATGATATTTAATAAAATAAGTAGAAATCCACTAAAAGTTTTGTTTGGTTATCTTGCAATCCCGAGATAATCGTCTCCATGCTCCAAATCCATTTTAAAGCCATTTTTAAGGCATTTCGCGCATACATGAAATGAACACATTTTTCTCCAAAACTATAACAGATGCAAGCTTGTCCTGTTTGGTGGAGATAATATTTAATAAAATAAGTAGAAATCTACTAAAAGTTTCGTTTGTTTATATTGCCATCCTGAGATAATCGTCTCCATGCTCCAAATCCATTTTAAAGCCATTTCAAAGGCATTTTGCGCATACATGAAATGAACACATTTTTCTCCAAAACTATAACACATGCAAGCTTGTCCTGTTTGGTGGAGATGATATTTAATAAAATAAGTAGAAATCCACTAAAAGTTTTGTTTGGTTATCTTGCAATCCCGAGATAATCGTCTCCATGCTCCAAATCCATTTTAAAGCCATTTTTAAGGCATTTCGCGCATACATGAAATGAACACATTTTTCTCCAAAACTATAACAGATGCAAGCTTGTCCTGTTTGGTGGAGATGATATTTAATAAAATAAGTAGAAATCCACTAAAAGTTTTGTTTGGTTATCTTGCAATCCCGAGATAATCGTCTCCATGCTCCAAATCCATTTTAAAGCCATTTTTAAGGCATTTCGCGCATACATGAAATGAACACATTTTTCTCCAAAACTATAACAGATGCAAGCTTGTCCTGTTTGGTGGAGATGATATTTAATAAAATAAGTAGAAATCCACTAAAAGTTTTGTTTGGTTATCTTGCAATCCCGAGATAATCGTCTCCATGCTCCAAATCCATTTTAAAGCCATTTTTAAGGCATTTCGCGCATACATGAAATGAACACATTTTTCTCCAAAACTATAACAGATGCAAGCTTGTCCTGTTTGGTGGAGATGATATTTAATAAAATAAGTAGAAATCCACTAAAAGTTTTGTTTGGTTATCTTGCAATCCCGAGATAATCGTCTCCATGCTCCAAATCCATTTTAAAGCCATTTTTAAGGCATTTCGCGCATACATGAAATGAACACATTTTTCTCCAAAACTATAACAGATGCAAGCTTGTCCTGTTTGGTGGAGATGATATTTAATAAAATAAGTAGAGATCCACTAAAAGTTTTGTTTGGTTATCTTGCAATCCCGAGATAATCGTCTCCATGCTCCAAATCCATTTTAAAGCCATTTCAAAGGCATTTTGCGCATACATGAAATGAACACATTTTTCTCCAAAACTATAACACATGCAAGCTTGTCCTGTTTGGTGGAGATGATATTTAATAAAATAAGTAGAAATCCACTAAAAGTTTTGTTTGGTTATCTTGCAATCCCGAGATAATCGTCTCCATGCTCCAAATCCATTTTAAAGCCATTTTTAAGGCATTTCGCGCATACATGAAATGAACACATTTTTCTCCAAAACTATAACAGATGCAAGCTTGTCCTGTTTGGTGGAGATAATATTTAATAAAATAAGTAGAAATCTACTAAAAGTTTCGTTTGTTTATATTGCCATCCTGAGATAATCGTCTTCATGCTCCAAATCCATTTTAAAGCCATTTCAAAGGCATTTTGCGCATACATGAAATGAACACATATTTCTCCAAAACTATAACACATGCAAGCTTGTCCTGTTTGGTGGAGATGATATTTAATAAAATAAGTAGAAATCCACTAAAAGTTTTGTTTGGTTATCTTGCAATCCCGAGATAATCGTCTCCATGCTCCAAATCCATTTTAAAGCCATTTTTAAGGCATTTCGCGCATACATGAAATGAACACATTTTTCTCCAAAACTATAACAGATGCAAGCTTGTCCTGTTTGGTGGAGATGATATTTAATAAAATAAGTAGAAATCCACTAAAAGTTTTGTTTGGTTATCTTGCAATCCCGAGATAATCGTCTCCATGCTCCAAATCCGTTTTAAAGCCATTTTTAAGGCATTTCGCGCATACATGAAATGAACACATTTTTCTCCAAAACTATAACAGATGCAAGCTTGTCCTGTTTGGTGGAGATAATATTTAATAAAATAAGTAGAAATCTACTAAAAGTTTCGTTTGTTTATATTGCCATCCTGAGATAATCGTCTCCATGCTCCAAATCCATTTTAAAGCCATTTCAAAGGCATTTTGCGCATACATGAAATGAACACATTTTTCTCCAAAACTATAACACATGCAAGCTTGTCCTGTTTGGTGGAGATGATATTTAATAAAATAAGTAGAAATCCACTAAAAGTTTTGTTTGGTTATCTTGCAATCCCGAGATAATCGTCTCCATGCTCCAAATCCATTTTAAAGCCATTTTTAAGGCATTTCGCGCATACATGAAATGAACACATTTTTCTCCAAAACTATAACAGATGCAAGCTTGTCCTGTTTGGTGGAGATGATATTTAATAAAATAAGTAGAAATCCACTAAAAGTTTTGTTTGGTTATCTTGCAATCCCGAGATAATCGTCTCCATGCTCCAAATCCATTTTAAAGCCATTTTTAAGGCATTTCGCGCATACATGAAATGAACACATTTTTCTCCAAAACTATAACAGATGCAAGCTTGTCCTGTTTGGTGGAGATAATATTTAATAAAATAAGTAGAAATCTACTAAAAGTTTCGTTTGTTTATATTGCCATCCTGAGATAATCGTCTCCATGCTCCAAATCCATTTTAAAGCCATTTCAAAGGCATTTTGCGCATACATGAAATGAACACATTTTTCTCCAAAACTATAACACATGCAAGCTTGTCCTGTTTGGTGGAGATGATATTTAATAAAATAAGTAGAAATCCACTAAAAGTTTTGTTTGGTTATCTTGCAATCCCGAGATAATCGTCTCCATGCTCCATATCCATTTTAAAGCCATTTTTAAGGCATTTCGCGCATACATGAAATGAACACATTTTTCTCCAAAACTATAACAGATGCAAGCTTGTCCTGTTTGGTGGAGATGATATTTAATAAAATAAGTAGAAATCCACTAAAAGTTTTGTTTGGTTATCTTGCAATCCCGAGATAATCGTCTCCATGCTACAAATCCATTTTAAAGCCATTTTTAAGGCATTTCGCGCATACATGAAATGAACACATTTTTCTCCAAAACTATAACAGATGCAAGCTTGTCCTGTTTGGTGGAGATAATATTTAATAAAATAAGTAGAAATCTACTAAAAGTTTCGTTTGTTTATATTGCCATCCTGAGATAATCGTCTCCATGCTCCAAATCCATTTTAAAGCCATTTCAAAGGCATTTTGCGCATACATGAAATGAACACATATTTCTCCAAAACTATAACACATGCAAGCTTGTCCTGTTTGGTGGAGATGATATTTAATAAAATAAGTAGAAATCCACTAAATGTTTTGTTTGGTTATCTTGCAATCCCGAGATAATCGTCTCCATGCTCCAAATCCATTTTAAAGCCATTTTTAAGGCATTTCGCGCATACATGAAATGAACACATTTTTCTCCAAAACTATAACAGATGCAAGCTTGTCCTGTTTGGTGGAGATGATATTTAATAAAATAAGTAGAAATCCACTAAAAGTTTTGTTTGGTTATCTTGCAATCCCGAGATAATCGTCTCCATGCTCCAAATCCATTTTAAAGCCATTTTTAAGGCATTTCGCGCATACATGAAATGAACACATTTTTCTCCAAAACTATAACAGATGCAAGCTTGTCCTGTTTGGTGGAGATAATATTTAATAAAATAAGTAGAAATCTACTAAAAGTTTCGTTTGTTTATATTGCCATCCTGAGATAATCGTCTCCAGGCTCCAAATCCATTTTAAAGCCATTTCAAAGGCATTTTGCGCATACATGAAATGAACACATTTTTCTCCAAAACTATAACACATGCAAGCTTGTCCTGTTTGGTGGAGATGATATTTAATAAAATAAGTAGAAATCCACTAAAAGTTTTGTTTGGTTATCTTGCAATCCCGAGATAATCGTCTCCATGCTCCAAATCCATTTTAAAGCCATTTTTAAGGCATTTCGCGCATACATGAAATGAACACATTTTTCTCCAAAACTATAACAGATGCAAGCTTGTCCTGTTTGGTGGAGATGATATTTAATAAAATAAGTAGAAATCCACTAAAAGTTTTGTTTGGTTATCTTGCAATCCCGAGATAATCGTCTCCATGCTCCAAATCCATTTTAAAGCCATTTTTAAGGCATTTCGCGCATACATGAAATGAACACATTTTTCTCCAAAACTATAACAGATGCAAGCTTGTCCTGTTTGGTGGAGATGATATTTAATAAAATAAGTAGAAATCCACTAAAAGTTTTGTTTGGTTATCTTGCAATCCCGAGATAATCGTCTCCATGCTCCAAATCCATTTTAAAGCCATTTTTAAGGCATTTCGCGCATACATGAAATGAACACATTTTTCTCCAAAACTATAACAGATGCAAGCTTGTCCTGTTTGGTGGAGATGATATTTAATAAAATAAGTAGAGATCCACTAAAAGTTTTGTTTGGTTATCTTGCAATCCCGAGATAATCGTCTCCATGCTCCAAATCCATTTTAAAGCCATTTCAAAGGCATTTTGCGCATACATGAAATGAACACATTTTTCTCCAAAACTATAACACATGCAAGCTTGTCCTGTTTGGTGGAGATGATATTTAATAAAATAAGTAGAAATCCACTAAAAGTTTTGTTTGGTTATCTTGCAATCCCGAGATAATCGTCTCCATGCTCCAAATCCATTTTAAAGCCATTTTTAAGGCATTTCGCGCATACATGAAATGAACACATTTTTCTCCAAAACTATAACAGATGCAAGCTTGTCCTGTTTGGTGGAGATGATATTTAATAAAATAAGTAGAAATACACTAAAAGTTTTGTTTGGTTATCTTGCAATCCCGAGATAATCGTCTCCATGCTCCAAATCCATTTTAAAGCCATTTTTAAGGCATTTCGCGCATACATGAAATGAACACATTTTTCTCCAAAACTATAACAGATGCAAGCTTGTCCTGTTTGGTGGAGATGATATTTAATAAAATAAGTAGAAATCCACTAAAAGTTTTGTTTGGTTATCTTGCAATCCCGAGATAATTGTCTCCATGCTCCAAATCCATTTTATAGTCATTTTTAAGGCATTTCGCGCATACATGAAATGAACACATTTTTCTCCAAAACTATAACAGATGCAAGCTTGTTCTGTTTGGTGGAGATGATATTTAATAAAATAAGTAGAAATCCACTAAAAGTTTTGTTTGGTTATCTTGCAATCCCGAGATAATCGTCTCCATGCTCCAAATCCATTTTAAAGCCATTTCAAAGGCATTTTGCGCATACATGAAATGAACACATTTTTCTCCAAAACTATAACACATGCAAGCTTGTCCTGTTTGGTGGAGATGATATTTAATAAAATAAGTAGAAATCCACTAAAAGTTTTGTTTGGTTATCTTGCAATCCCGAGATAATCGTCTCCATGCTCCAAATCCATTTTAAAGCCATTTTTAAGGCATTTCGCGCATACATGAAATGAACACATTTTTCTCCAAAACTATAACAGATGCAAGCTTGTCCTGTTTGGTGGAGATGATATTTAATAAAATAAGTAGAAATCCACTAAAAGTTTTGTTTGGTTATCTTGCAATCCCGAGATAATCGTCTCCATGCTCCAAATCCATTTTAAAGCCATTTTTAAGGCATTTCGCCTATACATGAAATGAACACATTTTTCTCCAAAACTATAACAGATGCAAGCTTGTCCTGTTTGGTGGAGATAATATTTAATAAAATAAGTAGAAATCTACTAAAAGTTTCGTTTGTTTATATTGCCATCCTGAGATAATCGTCTCCATGCTCCAAATCCATTTTAAAGCCATTTCAAAGGCATTTTGCGCATACATGAAATGAACACATTTTTCTCCAAAACTATAACACATGCAAGCTTGTCCTGTTTGGTGGAGATGATATTTAATAAAATAAGTAGAAATCCACTAAAAGTTTTGTTTGGTTATCTTGCAATCCCGAGATAATCGTCTCCATGCTCCAAATCCATTTTAAAGCCATTTTTAAGGCATTTCGCGCATACATGAAATGAACACATTTTTCTCCAAAACTATAACAGATGCAAGCTTGTCCTGTTTGGTGGAGATAATATTTAATAAAAAAAGTATAAATCTACTAAAAGTTTCGTTTGTTTATATTGCCATCCTGAGATAATCGTCTCCATGCTCCAAATCCATTTTAAAGCCATTTCAAAGGCATTTTGCGCATACATGAAATGAACACATTTTTCTCCAAAACTATAACACATGCAAGCTTGTCCTGTTTGGTGGAGATGATATTTAATAAAATAAGTAGAAATCCACTAAAAGTTTTGTTTGGTTATCTTGCAATCCCGAGATAATCGTCTCCATGTTCCAAATCCATTTTAAAGCCATTTTTAAGGCATTTCGCGCATACATGAAATGAACACATTTTTCTCCAAAACTATAACAGATGCAAGCTTGTCCTGTTTGGTGGAGATGATATTTAATAAAATAAGTAGAAATCCACTAAAAGTTTTGTTTGGTTATCTTGCAATCCCGAGATAATCGTCTCCATGCTCCAAATCCATTTTAAAGCCATTTTTAAGGCATTTCGCGCATACATGAAATGAACACATTTTTCTCCAAAACTATAACAGATGCAAGCTTGTCCTGTTTGGTGGAGATGATATTTAATAAAATAAGTAGAAATCCACTAAAAGTTTTGTTTGGTTATCTTGCAATCCCGAGATAATTGTCTCCATGCTCCAAATCCATTTTAAAGCCATTTTTAAGGCATTTCGCGCATACATGAAATGAACACATTTTTCTCCAAAACTATAACAGATGCAAGCGTGTCCTGTTTGGTGGAGATGATATTTAATAAAATAAGTAGAAATCCACTAAAAGTTTTGTTTGGTTATCTTGCAATCCCGAGATAATCGTCTCCATGCTCCAAATCCATTTTAAAGCCATTTTTAAGGCATTTCGCGCATACATGAAATGAACACATTTTTCTCCAAAACTATAACAGATGCAAGCTTGTCCTGTTTGGTGGAGATGATATTTAATAAAATAAGTAGAAATCCACTAAAAGTTTTGTTTGGTTATCTTGCAATCCCGAGATAATCGTCTCCATGCTCCAAATCCATTTTAAAGCCATTTTTAAGGCATTTCGCGCATACATGAAATGAACACATTTTTCTCCAAAACTATAACAGATGCAAGCTTGTCCTGTTTGGTGGAGATGATATTTAATAAAATAAGTAGAAATCCACTAAAAGTTTTGTTTGGTTATATTGCAATCCCGAGATAATCGTCTCCATGCTCCAAATCCATTTGAAAGCCATTTTTAAGGCATTTCGCGCATACATGAAATGAACACATTTTTCTCCAAAACTATAACAGATGCAAGCTTGTCCTGTTTGGTGGAGATGATATTTAATAAAATAAGTAGAAATCCACTAAAAGTTTTGTTTGGTTATCTTGCAATCCCGAGATAATCGTCTCCATGCTCCAAATCCATTTTAAAGCCATTTTTAAGGCATTTCGCGCATACATGAAATGAACACATTTTTCTCCAAAACTATAACAGATGCAAGCTTGTCCTGTTTGGTGGAGATGATATTTAATAAAATAAGTAGAAATCCACTAAAAGTTTTGTTTGGTTATCTTGCAATCCCGAGATAATCGTCTCCATGCTCCAAATCCATTTTAAAGCCATTTTTAAGGCATTTCGCGCATACATGAAATGAACACATTTTTCTCCAAAACTATAACAGATGCAAGCTTGTCCTGTTTGGTGGAGATGATATTTAATAAAATAAGTAGAAATCCACTAAAAGTTTTGTTTGGTTATCTTGCAATCCCGAGATAATCGTCTCCATGCTCCAAATCCATTTTAAAGCCATTTTTAAGGCATTTCGCGCATACATGAAATGAACCCATTTTTCTCCAAAACTATAACAGATGCAAGCTTGTCCTGTTTGGTGGAGATATTTAATAAAATAAGTAGAAATCTACTAAAAGTTTCGTTTGTTTATATTGCCATCCTGAGATAATCGTCTCCATGCTCCAAATCCATTTTAAAGCCATTTCAAAGGCATTTTGCGCATACATGAAATGAACACATATTTCTCCAAAACTATAACACATGCAAGCTTGTCCTGTTTGGTGGAGATGATATTTAATAAAATAAGTAGAAATCCACTAAAAGTTTTGTTTGGTTATCTTGCAATCCCGAGATAATCGTCTCCATGCTCCAAATCCATTTTAAAGCCATTTTTAAGGCATTTCGCGCATACATGAAATGAACACATTTTTCTCCAAAACTATAACAGATGCAAGCTTGTCCTGTTTGGTGGAGATGATATTTAATAAAATAAGTAGAAATCCACTAAAAGTTTTGTTTGGTTATCTTGCAATCCCGAGATAATCGTCTCCATGCTCCAAATCCATTTTAAAGCCATTTTTAAGGCATTTCGCACATACATGAAATGAACACATTTTTCTCCAAAACTATAACAGATGCAAGCTTGTCCTGTTTGGTGGAGATAATATTTAATAAAATAAGTAGAAATCTACTAAAAGTTTCGTTTGTTTATATTGCCATCCTGAGATAATCGTCTCCATGCTCCAAATCCATTTTAAAGCCATTTTTAAGGCATTTTGCGCATACATGAAATGAACACATTTTTCTCCAAAACTATAACACATGCAAGCTTGTCCTGTTTGGTGGAGATGATATTTAATAAAATAAGTAGAAATCCACTAAAAGTTTTGTTTGGTTATCTTGCAATCCCGAGATAATCGTCTCCATGCTCCAAATCCATTTTAAAGCCATTTTTAAGGCATTTCGCGCATACATGAAATGAACACATTTTTCTCCAAAACTATAACAGATGCAAGCTTGTCCTGTTTGGTGGAGATGATATTTAATAAAATAAGTAGAAATCCACTAAAAGTTTTGTTTGGTTATCTTGCAATCCCGAGATAATCGTCTCCATGCTCCAAATCCATTTTAAAGCCATTTTTAAGGCATTTCGCGCATACATGAAATGAACACATTTTTCTCCAAAACTATAACAGATGCAAGCTTGTCCTGTTTGGTGGAGATAATATTTAATAAAATAAGTAGAAATCTACTAAAAGTTTCGTTTGTTTATATTGCCATCCTGAGATAATCGTCTCCATGCTCCAAATCCATTTTAAAGCCATTTCAAAGGCATTTTGCGCATACATGAAATGAACACATTTTTCTCCAAAACTATAACACATGCAAGCTTGTCCTGTTTGGTGGAGATGATAGTTAATAAAATAAGTAGAAATCCACTAAAAGTTTTGTTTGGTTATCTTGCAATCCCGAGATAATCGTCTCCATGCTCCATATCCATTTTAAAGCCATTTTTAAGGCATTTCGCGCATACATGAAATGAACACATTTTTCTCCAAAACTATAACAGATGCAAGCTTGTCCTGTTTGGTGGAGATGATATTTAATAAAATAAGTAGAAATCCACTAAAAGTTTTGTTTGGTTATCTTGCAATCCCGAGATAATCGTCTCCATGCTACAAATCCATTTTAAAGCCATTTTTAAGGCATTTCGCGCATACATGAAATGAACACATTTTTCTCCAAAACTATAACAGATGCAAGCTTGTCCTGTTTGGTGGAGATAATATTTAATAAAATAAGTAGAAATCTACTAAAAGTTTCGTTTGTTTATATTGCCATCCTGAGATAATCGTCTCCATGCTCCAAATCCATTTTAAAGCCATTTCAAAGGCATTTTGCGCATACATGAAATGAACACATATTTCTCCAAAACTATAACACATGCAAGCTTGTCCTGTTTGGTGGAGATGATATTTAATAAAATAAGTAGAAATCCACTAAATGTTTTGTTTGGTTATCTTGCAATCCCGAGATAATCGTCTCCATGCTCCAAATCCATTTTAAAGCCATTTTTAAGGCATTTCGCGCATACATGAAATGAACACATTTTTCTCCAAAACTATAACAGATGCAAGCTTGTCCTGTTTGGTGGAGATGATATTTAATAAAATAAGTAGAAATCCACTAAAAGTTTTGTTTGGTTATCTTGCAATCCCGAGATAATCGTCTCCATGCTCCAAATCCATTTTAAAGCCATTTTTAAGGCATTTCGCGCATACATGAAATGAACACATTTTTCTCCAAAACTATAACAGATGCAAGCTTGTCCTGTTTGGTGGAGATAATATTTAATAAAATAAGTAGAAATCTACTAAAAGTTTCGTTTGTTTATATTGCCATCCTGAGATAATCGTCTCCAGGCTCCAAATCCATTTTAAAGCCATTTCAAAGGCATTTTGCGCATACATGAAATGAACACATTTTTCTCCAAAACTATAACACATGCAAGCTTGTCCTGTTTGGTGGAGATGATATTTAATAAAATAAGTAGAAATCCACTAAAAGTTTTGTTTGGTTATCTTGCAATCCCGAGATAATCGTCTCCATGCTCCAAATCCATTTTAAAGCCATTTTTAAGGCATTTCGCGCATACATGAAATGAACACATTTTTCTCCAAAACTATAACAGATGCAAGCTTGTCCTGTTTGGTGGAGATGATATTTAATAAAATAAGTAGAAATCCACTAAAAGTTTTGTTTGGTTATCTTGCAATCCCGAGATAATCGTCTCCATGCTCCAAATCCATTTTAAAGCCATTTTTAAGGCATTTCGCGCATACATGAAATGAACACATTTTTCTCCAAAACTATAACAGATGCAAGCTTGTCCTGTTTGGTGGAGATGATATTTAATAAAATAAGTAGAAATCCACTAAAAGTTTTGTTTGGTTATCTTGCAATCCCGAGATAATCGTCTCCATGCTCCAAATCCATTTTAAAGCCATTTTTAAGGCATTTCGCGCATACATGAAATGAACACATTTTTCTCCAAAACTATAACAGATGCAAGCTTGTCCTGTTTGGTGGAGATGATATTTAATAAAATAAGTAGAGATCCACTAAAAGTTTTGTTTGGTTATCTTGCAATCCCGAGATAATCGTCTCCATGCTCCAAATCCATTTTAAAGCCATTTCAAAGGCATTTTGCGCATACATGAAATGAACACATTTTTCTCCAAAACTATAACACATGCAAGCTTGTCCTGTTTGGTGGAGATGATATTTAATAAAATAAGTAGAAATCCACTAAAAGTTTTGTTTGGTTATCTTGCAATCCCGAGATAATCGTCTCCATGCTCCAAATCCATTTTAAAGCCATTTTTAAGGCATTTCGCGCATACATGAAATGAACACATTTTTCTCCAAAACTATAACAGATGCAAGCTTGTCCTGTTTGGTGGAGATGATATTTAATAAAATAAGTAGAAATACACTAAAAGTTTTGTTTGGTTATCTTGCAATCCCGAGATAATCGTCTCCATGCTCCAAATCCATTTTAAAGCCATTTTTAAGGCATTTCGCGCATACATGAAATGAACACATTTTTCTCCAAAACTATAACAGATGCAAGCTTGTCCTGTTTGGTGGAGATGATATTTAATAAAATAAGTAGAAATCCACTAAAAGTTTTGTTTGGTTATCTTGCAATCCCGAGATAATTGTCTCCATGCTCCAAATCCATTTTATAGTCATTTTTAAGGCATTTCGCGCATACATGAAATGAACACATTTTTCTCCAAAACTATAACAGATGCAAGCTTGTTCTGTTTGGTGGAGATGATATTTAATAAAATAAGTAGAAATCCACTAAAAGTTTTGTTTGGTTATCTTGCAATCCCGAGATAATCGTCTCCATGCTCCAAATCCATTTTAAAGCCATTTCAAAGGCATTTTGCGCATACATGAAATGAACACATTTTTCTCCAAAACTATAACACATGCAAGCTTGTCCTGTTTGGTGGAGATGATATTTAATAAAATAAGTAGAAATCCACTAAAAGTTTTGTTTGGTTATCTTGCAATCCCGAGATAATCGTCTCCATGCTCCAAATCCATTTTAAAGCCATTTTTAAGGCATTTCGCGCATACATGAAATGAACACATTTTTCTCCAAAACTATAACAGATGCAAGCTTGTCCTGTTTGGTGGAGATGATATTTAATAAAATAAGTAGAAATCCACTAAAAGTTTTGTTTGGTTATCTTGCAATCCCGAGATAATCGTCTCCATGCTCCAAATCCATTTTAAAGCCATTTTTAAGGCATTTCGCCTATACATGAAATGAACACATTTTTCTCCAAAACTATAACAGATGCAAGCTTGTCCTGTTTGGTGGAGATAATATTTAATAAAATAAGTAGAAATCTACTAAAAGTTTCGTTTGTTTATATTGCCATCCTGAGATAATCGTCTCCATGCTCCAAATCCATTTTAAAGCCATTTCAAAGGCATTTTGCGCATACATGAAATGAACACATTTTTCTCCAAAACTATAACACATGCAAGCTTGTCCTGTTTGGTGGAGATGATATTTAATAAAATAAGTAGAAATCCACTAAAAGTTTTGTTTGGTTATCTTGCAATCCCGAGATAATCGTCTCCATGCTCCAAATCCATTTTAAAGCCATTTTTAAGGCATTTCGCGCATACATGAAATGAACACATTTTTCTCCAAAACTATAACAGATGCAAGCTTGTCCTGTTTGGTGGAGATAATATTTAATAAAAAAAGTATAAATCTACTAAAAGTTTCGTTTGTTTATATTGCCATCCTGAGATAATCGTCTCCATGCTCCAAATCCATTTTAAAGCCATTTCAAAGGCATTTTGCGCATACATGAAATGAACACATTTTTCTCCAAAACTATAACACATGCAAGCTTGTCCTGTTTGGTGGAGATGATATTTAATAAAATAAGTAGAAATCCACTAAAAGTTTTGTTTGGTTATCTTGCAATCCCGAGATAATCGTCTCCATGTTCCAAATCCATTTTAAAGCCATTTTTAAGGCATTTCGCGCATACATGAAATGAACACATTTTTCTCCAAAACTATAACAGATGCAAGCTTGTCCTGTTTGGTGGAGATGATATTTAATAAAATAAGTAGAAATCCACTAAAAGTTTTGTTTGGTTATCTTGCAATCCCGAGATAATCGTCTCCATGCTCCAAATCCATTTTAAAGCCATTTTTAAGGCATTTCGCGCATACATGAAATGAACACATTTTTCTCCAAAACTATAACAGATGCAAGCTTGTCCTGTTTGGTGGAGATGATATTTAATAAAATAAGTAGAAATCCACTAAAAGTTTTGTTTGGTTATCTTGCAATCCCGAGATAATTGTCTCCATGCTCCAAATCCATTTTAAAGCCATTTTTAAGGCATTTCGCGCATACATGAAATGAACACATTTTTCTCCAAAACTATAACAGATGCAAGCGTGTCCTGTTTGGTGGAGATGATATTTAATAAAATAAGTAGAAATCCACTAAAAGTTTTGTTTGGTTATCTTGCAATCCCGAGATAATCGTCTCCATGCTCCAAATCCATTTTAAAGCCATTTTTAAGGCATTTCGCGCATACATGAAATGAACACATTTTTCTCCAAAACTATAACAGATGCAAGCTTGTCCTGTTTGGTGGAGATGATATTTAATAAAATAAGTAGAAATCCACTAAAAGTTTTGTTTGGTTATCTTGCAATCCCGAGATAATCGTCTCCATGCTCCAAATCCATTTTAAAGCCATTTTTAAGGCATTTCGCGCATACATGAAATGAACACATTTTTCTCCAAAACTATAACAGATGCAAGCTTGTCCTGTTTGGTGGAGATGATATTTAATAAAATAAGTAGAAATCCACTAAAAGTTTTGTTTGGTTATATTGCAATCCCGAGATAATCGTCTCCATGCTCCAAATCCATTTGAAAGCCATTTTTAAGGCATTTCGCGCATACATGAAATGAACACATTTTTCTCCAAAACTATAACAGATGCAAGCTTGTCCTGTTTGGTGGAGATGATATTTAATAAAATAAGTAGAAATCCACTAAAAGTTTTGTTTGGTTATCTTGCAATCCCGAGATAATCGTCTCCATGCTCCAAATCCATTTTAAAGCCATTTTTAAGGCATTTCGCGCATACATGAAATGAACACATTTTTCTCCAAAACTATAACAGATGCAAGCTTGTCCTGTTTGGTGGAGATGATATTTAATAAAATAAGTAGAAATCCACTAAAAGTTTTGTTTGGTTATCTTGCAATCCCGAGATAATTGTCTCCATGCTCCAAATCCATTTTATAGTCATTTTTAAGGCATTTCGCGCATACATGAAATGAACACATTTTTCTCCAAAACTATAACAGATGCAAGCTTGTTCTGTTTGGTGGAGATGATATTTAATAAAATAAGTAGAAATCCACTAAAAGTTTTGTTTGGTTATCTTGCAATCCCGAGATAATCGTCTCCATGCTCCAAATCCATTTTAAAGCCATTTCAAAGGCATTTTGCGCATACATGAAATGAACACATTTTTCTCCAAAACTATAACACATGCAAGCTTGTCCTGTTTGGTGGAGATGATATTTAATAAAATAAGTAGAAATCCACTAAAAGTTTTGTTTGGTTATCTTGCAATCCCGAGATAATCGTCTCCATGCTCCAAATCCATTTTAAAGCCATTTTTAAGGCATTTCGCGCATACATGAAATGAACACATTTTTCTCCAAAACTATAACAGATGCAAGCTTGTCCTGTTTGGTGGAGATGATATTTAATAAAATAAGTAGAAATCCACTAAAAGTTTTGTTTGGTTATCTTGCAATCCCGAGATAATCGTCTCCATGCTCCAAATCCATTTTAAAGCCATTTTTAAGGCATTTCGCCTATACATGAAATGAACACATTTTTCTCCAAAACTATAACAGATGCAAGCTTGTCCTGTTTGGTGGAGATAATATTTAATAAAATAAGTAGAAATCTACTAAAAGTTTCGTTTGTTTATATTGCCATCCTGAGATAATCGTCTCCATGCTCCAAATCCATTTTAAAGCCATTTCAAAGGCATTTTGCGCATACATGAAATGAACACATTTTTCTCCAAAACTATAACACATGCAAGCTTGTCCTGTTTGGTGGAGATGATATTTAATAAAATAAGTAGAAATCCACTAAAAGTTTTGTTTGGTTATCTTGCAATCCCGAGATAATCGTCTCCATGCTCCAAATCCATTTTAAAGCCATTTTTAAGGCATTTCGCGCATACATGAAATGAACACATTTTTCTCCAAAACTATAACAGATGCAAGCTTGTCCTGTTTGGTGGAGATAATATTTAATAAAAAAAGTATAAATCTACTAAAAGTTTCGTTTGTTTATATTGCCATCCTGAGATAATCGTCTCCATGCTCCAAATCCATTTTAAAGCCATTTCAAAGGCATTTTGCGCATACATGAAATGAACACATTTTTCTCCAAAACTATAACACATGCAAGCTTGTCCTGTTTGGTGGAGATGATATTTAATAAAATAAGTAGAAATCCACTAAAAGTTTTGTTTGGTTATCTTGCAATCCCGAGATAATCGTCTCCATGCTCCAAATCCATTTTAAAGCCATTTTTAAGGCATTTCGCGCATACATGAAATGAACACATTTTTCTCCAAAACTATAACAGATGCAAGCTTGTCCTGTTTGGTGGAGATGATATTTAATAAAATAAGTAGAAATCCACTAAAAGTTTTGTTTGGTTATCTTGCAATCCCGAGATAATCGTCTCCATGCTCCAAATCCATTTTAAAGCCATTTTTAAGGCATTTCGCGCATACATGAAATGAACACATTTTTCTCCAAAACTATAACAGATGCAAGCTTGTCCTGTTTGGTGGAGATGATATTTAATAAAATAAGTAGAAATCCACTAAAAGTTTTGTTTGGTTATCTTGCAATCCCGAGATAATTGTCTCCATGCTCCAAATCCATTTTATAGTCATTTTTAAGGCATTTCGCGCATACATGAAATGAACACATTTTTCTCCAAAACTATAACAGATGCAAGCTTGTTCTGTTTGGTGGAGATGATATTTAATAAAATAAGTAGAAATCCACTAAAAGTTTTGTTTGGTTATCTTGCAATCCCGAGATAATCGTCTCCATGCTCCAAATCCATTTTAAAGCCATTTCAAAGGCATTTTGCGCATACATGAAATGAACACATTTTTCTCCAAAACTATAACACATGCAAGCTTGTCCTGTTTGGTGGAGATGATATTTAATAAAATAAGTAGAAATCCACTAAAAGTTTTGTTTGGTTATCTTGCAATCCCGAGATAATCGTCTCCATGCTCCAAATCCATTTTAAAGCCATTTTTAAGGCATTTCGCGCATACATGAAATGAACACATTTTTCTCCAAAACTATAACAGATGCAAGCTTGTCCTGTTTGGTGGAGATGATATTTAATAAAATAAGTAGAAATCCACTAAAAGTTTTGTTTGGTTATCTTGCAATCCCGAGATAATCGTCTCCATGCTCCAAATCCATTTTAAAGCCATTTTTAAGGCATTTCGCCTATACATGAAATGAACACATTTTTCTCCAAAACTATAACAGATGCAAGCTTGTCCTGTTTGGTGGAGATAATATTTAATAAAATAAGTAGAAATCTACTAAAAGTTTCGTTTGTTTATATTGCCATCCTGAGATAATCGTCTCCATGCTCCAAATCCATTTTAAAGCCATTTCAAAGGCATTTTGCGCATACATGAAATGAACACATTTTTCTCCAAAACTATAACACATGCAAGCTTGTCCTGTTTGGTGGAGATGATATTTAATAAAATAAGTAGAAATCCACTAAAAGTTTTGTTTGGTTATCTTGCAATCCCGAGATAATCGTCTCCATGCTCCAAATCCATTTTAAAGCCATTTTTAAGGCATTTCGCGCATACATGAAATGAACACATTTTTCTCCAAAACTATAACAGATGCAAGCTTGTCCTGTTTGGTGGAGATAATATTTAATAAAAAAAGTATAAATCTACTAAAAGTTTCGTTTGTTTATATTGCCATCCTGAGATAATCGTCTCCATGCTCCAAATCCATTTTAAAGCCATTTCAAAGGCATTTTGCGCATACATGAAATGAACACATTTTTCTCCAAAACTATAACACATGCAAGCTTGTCCTGTTTGGTGGAGATGATATTTAATAAAATAAGTAGAAATCCACTAAAAGTTTTGTTTGGTTATCTTGCAATCCCGAGATAATCGTCTCCATGTTCCAAATCCATTTTAAAGCCATTTTTAAGGCATTTCGCGCATACATGAAATGAACACATTTTTCTCCAAAACTATAACAGATGCAAGCTTGTCCTGTTTGGTGGAGATGATATTTAATAAAATAAGTAGAAATCCACTAAAAGTTTTGTTTGGTTATCTTGCAATCCCGAGATAATCGTCTCCATGCTCCAAATCCATTTTAAAGCCATTTTTAAGGCATTTCGCGCATACATGAAATGAACACATTTTTCTCCAAAACTATAACAGATGCAAGCTTGTCCTGTTTGGTGGAGATGATATTTAATAAAATAAGTAGAAATCCACTAAAAGTTTTGTTTGGTTATCTTGCAATCCCGAGATAATTGTCTCCATGCTCCAAATCCATTTTAAAGCCATTTTTAAGGCATTTCGCGCATACATGAAATGAACACATTTTTCTCCAAAACTATAACAGATGCAAGCGTGTCCTGTTTGGTGGAGATGATATTTAATAAAATAAGTAGAAATCCACTAAAAGTTTTGTTTGGTTATCTTGCAATCCCGAGATAATCGTCTCCATGCTCCAAATCCATTTTAAAGCCATTTTTAAGGCATTTCGCGCATACATGAAATGAACACATTTTTCTCCAAAACTATAACAGATGCAAGCTTGTCCTGTTTGGTGGAGATGATATTTAATAAAATAAGTAGAAATCCACTAAAAGTTTTGTTTGGTTATCTTGCAATCCCGAG
This sequence comes from Anomaloglossus baeobatrachus, assembly GCF_048569485.1. Taxonomy (NCBI): domain Eukaryota; kingdom Metazoa; phylum Chordata; class Amphibia; order Anura; family Aromobatidae; genus Anomaloglossus; species Anomaloglossus baeobatrachus. Next base: position 27,256 of record NW_027442349.1, read on the forward strand.
ATAATCGTCTCCATGCTCCAAATCCATTTTAAAGCCATTTTTAAGGCATTTCGCGCATACATGAAATGAACACATTTTTCTCCAAAACTATAACAGATGCAAGCTTGTCCTGTTTGGTGGAGATGATATTTAATAAAATAAGTAGAAATCCACTAAAAGTTTTGTTTGGTTATATTGCAATCCCGAGATAATCGTCTCCATGCTCCAAATCCATTTGAAAGCCATTTTTAAGGCATTTCGCGCATACATGAAATGAACACATTTTTCTCCAAAACTATAACAGATGCAAGCTTGTCCTGTTTGGTGGAGATGATATTTAATAAAATAAGTAGAAATCCACTAAAAGTTTTGTTTGGTTATCTTGCAATCCCGAGATAATCGTCTCCATGCTCCAAATCCATTTTAAAGCCATTTTTAAGGCATTTCGCGCATACATGAAATGAACACATTTTTCTCCAAAACTATAACAGATGCAAGCTTGTCCTGTTTGGTGGAGATGATATTTAATAAAATAAGTAGAAATCCACTAAAAGTTTTGTTTGGTTATCTTGCAATCCCGAGATAATCGTCTCCATGCTCCAAATCCATTTTAAAGCCATTTTTAAGGCATTTCGCGCATACATGAAATGAACACATTTTTCTCCAAAACTATAACAGATGCAAGCTTGTCCTGTTTGGTGGAGATGATATTTAATAAAATAAGTAGAAATCCACTAAAAGTTTTGTTTGGTTATCTTGCAATCCCGAGATAATTGTCTCCATGCTCCAAATCCATTTTATAGTCATTTTTAAGGCATTTCGCGCATACATGAAATGAACACATTTTTCTCCAAAACTATAACAGATGCAAGCTTGTTCTGTTTGGTGGAGATGATATTTAATAAAATAAGTAGAAATCCACTAAAAGTTTTGTTTGGTTATCTTGCAATCCCGAGATAATCGTCTCCATGCTCCAAATCCATTTTAAAGCCATTTCAAAGGCATTTTGCGCATACATGAAATGAACACATTTTTCTCCAAAACTATAACACATGCAAGCTTGTCCTGTTTGGTGGAGATGATATTTAATAAAATAAGTAGAAATCCACTAAAAGTTTTGTTTGGTTATCTTGCAATCCCGAGATAATCGTCTCCATGCTCCAAATCCATTTTAAAGCCATTTTTAAGGCATTTCGCGCATACATGAAATGAACACATTTTTCTCCAAAACTATAACAGATGCAAGCTTGTCCTGTTTGGTGGAGATGATATTTAATAAAATAAGTAGAAATCCACTAAAAGTTTTGTTTGGTTATCTTGCAATCCCGAGATAATCGTCTCCATGCTCCAAATCCATTTTAAAGCCATTTTTAAGGCATTTCGCCTATACATGAAATGAACACATTTTTCTCCAAAACTATAACAGATGCAAGCTTGTCCTGTTTGGTGGAGATAATATTTAATAAAATAAGTAGAAATCTACTAAAAGTTTCGTTTGTTTATATTGCCATCCTGAGATAATCGTCTCCATGCTCCAAATCCATTTTAAAGCCATTTCAAAGGCATTTTGCGCATACATGAAATGAACACATTTTTCTCCAAAACTATAACACATGCAAGCTTGTCCTGTTTGGTGGAGATGATATTTAATAAAATAAGTAGAAATCCACTAAAAGTTTTGTTTGGTTATCTTGCAATCCCGAGATAATCGTCTCCATGCTCCAAATCCATTTTAAAGCCATTTTTAAGGCATTTCGCGCATACATGAAATGAACACATTTTTCTCCAAAACTATAACAGATGCAAGCTTGTCCTGTTTGGTGGAGATAATATTTAATAAAAAAAGTATAAATCTACTAAAAGTTTCGTTTGTTTATATTGCCATCCTGAGATAATCGTCTCCATGCTCCAAATCCATTTTAAAGCCATTTCAAAGGCATTTTGCGCATACATGAAATGAACACATTTTTCTCCAAAACTATAACACATGCAAGCTTGTCCTGTTTGGTGGAGATGATATTTAATAAAATAAGTAGAAATCCACTAAAAGTTTTGTTTGGTTATCTTGCAATCCCGAGATAATCGTCTCCATGTTCCAAATCCATTTTAAAGCCATTTTTAAGGCATTTCGCGCATACATGAAATGAACACATTTTTCTCCAAAACTATAACAGATGCAAGCTTGTCCTGTTTGGTGGAGATGATATTTAATAAAATAAGTAGAAATCCACTAAAAGTTTTGTTTGGTTATCTTGCAATCCCGAGATAATCGTCTCCATGCTCCAAATCCATTTTAAAGCCATTTTTAAGGCATTTCGCGCATACATGAAATGAACACATTTTTCTCCAAAACTATAACAGATGCAAGCTTGTCCTGTTTGGTGGAGATGATATTTAATAAAATAAGTAGAAATCCACTAAAAGTTTTGTTTGGTTATCTTGCAATCCCGAGATAATTGTCTCCATGCTCCAAATCCATTTTAAAGCCATTTTTAAGGCATTTCGCGCATACATGAAATGAACACATTTTTCTCCAAAACTATAACAGATGCAAGCGTGTCCTGTTTGGTGGAGATGATATTTAATAAAATAAGTAGAAATCCACTAAAAGTTTTGTTTGGTTATCTTGCAATCCCGAGATAATCGTCTCCATGCTCCAAATCCATTTTAAAGCCATTTTTAAGGCATTTCGCGCATACATGAAATGAACACATTTTTCTCCAAAACTATAACAGATGCAAGCTTGTCCTGTTTGGTGGAGATGATATTTAATAAAATAAGTAGAAATCCACTAAAAGTTTTGTTTGGTTATCTTGCAATCCCGAGATAATCGTCTCCATGCTCCAAATCCATTTTAAAGCCATTTTTAAGGCATTTCGCGCATACATGAAATGAACACATTTTTCTCCAAAACTATAACAGATGCAAGCTTGTCCTGTTTGGTGGAGATGATATTTAATAAAATAAGTAGAAATCCACTAAAAGTTTTGTTTGGTTATATTGCAATCCCGAGATAATCGTCTCCATGCTCCAAATCCATTTGAAAGCCATTTTTAAGGCATTTCGCGCATACATGAAATGAACACATTTTTCTCCAAAACTATAACAGATGCAAGCTTGTCCTGTTTGGTGGAGATGATATTTAATAAAATAAGTAGAAATCCACTAAAAGTTTTGTTTGGTTATCTTGCAATCCCGAGATAATCGTCTCCATGCTCCAAATCCATTTTAAAGCCATTTTTAAGGCATTTCGCGCATACATGAAATGAACACATTTTTCTCCAAAACTATAACAGATGCAAGCTTGTCCTGTTTGGTGGAGATGATATTTAATAAAATAAGTAGAAATCCACTAAAAGTTTTGTTTGGTTATCTTGCAATCCCGAGATAATTGTCTCCATGCTCCAAATCCATTTTATAGTCATTTTTAAGGCATTTCGCGCATACATGAAATGAACACATTTTTCTCCAAAACTATAACAGATGCAAGCTTGTTCTGTTTGGTGGAGATGATATTTAATAAAATAAGTAGAAATCCACTAAAAGTTTTGTTTGGTTATCTTGCAATCCCGAGATAATCGTCTCCATGCTCCAAATCCATTTTAAAGCCATTTCAAAGGCATTTTGCGCATACATGAAATGAACACATTTTTCTCCAAAACTATAACACATGCAAGCTTGTCCTGTTTGGTGGAGATGATATTTAATAAAATAAGTAGAAATCCACTAAAAGTTTTGTTTGGTTATCTTGCAATCCCGAGATAATCGTCTCCATGCTCCAAATCCATTTTAAAGCCATTTTTAAGGCATTTCGCGCATACATGAAATGAACACATTTTTCTCCAAAACTATAACAGATGCAAGCTTGTCCTGTTTGGTGGAGATGATATTTAATAAAATAAGTAGAAATCCACTAAAAGTTTTGTTTGGTTATCTTGCAATCCCGAGATAATCGTCTCCATGCTCCAAATCCATTTTAAAGCCATTTTTAAGGCATTTCGCCTATACATGAAATGAACACATTTTTCTCCAAAACTATAACAGATGCAAGCTTGTCCTGTTTGGTGGAGATAATATTTAATAAAATAAGTAGAAATCTACTAAAAGTTTCGTTTGTTTATATTGCCATCCTGAGATAATCGTCTCCATGCTCCAAATCCATTTTAAAGCCATTTCAAAGGCATTTTGCGCATACATGAAATGAACACATTTTTCTCCAAAACTATAACACATGCAAGCTTGTCCTGTTTGGTGGAGATGATATTTAATAAAATAAGTAGAAATCCACTAAAAGTTTTGTTTGGTTATCTTGCAATCCCGAGATAATCGTCTCCATGCTCCAAATCCATTTTAAAGCCATTTTTAAGGCATTTCGCGCATACATGAAATGAACACATTTTTCTCCAAAACTATAACAGATGCAAGCTTGTCCTGTTTGGTGGAGATAATATTTAATAAAAAAAGTATAAATCTACTAAAAGTTTCGTTTGTTTATATTGCCATCCTGAGATAATCGTCTCCATGCTCCAAATCCATTTTAAAGCCATTTCAAAGGCATTTTGCGCATACATGAAATGAACACATTTTTCTCCAAAACTATAACACATGCAAGCTTGTCCTGTTTGGTGGAGATGATATTTAATAAAATAAGTAGAAATCCACTAAAAGTTTTGTTTGGTTATCTTGCAATCCCGAGATAATCGTCTCCATGCTCCAAATCCATTTTAAAGCCATTTTTAAGGCATTTCGCGCATACATGAAATGAACACATTTTTCTCCAAAACTATAACAGATGCAAGCTTGTCCTGTTTGGTGGAGATGATATTTAATAAAATAAGTAGAAATCCACTAAAAGTTTTGTTTGGTTATCTTGCAATCCCGAGATAATCGTCTCCATGCTCCAAATCCATTTTAAAGCCATTTTTAAGGCATTTCGCGCATACATGAAATGAACACATTTTTCTCCAAAACTATAACAGATGCAAGCTTGTCCTGTTTGGTGGAGATGATATTTAATAAAATAAGTAGAAATCCACTAAAAGTTTTGTTTGGTTATCTTGCAATCCCGAGATAATTGTCTCCATGCTCCAAATCCATTTTATAGTCATTTTTAAGGCATTTCGCGCATACATGAAATGAACACATTTTTCTCCAAAACTATAACAGATGCAAGCTTGTTCTGTTTGGTGGAGATGATATTTAATAAAATAAGTAGAAATCCACTAAAAGTTTTGTTTGGTTATCTTGCAATCCCGAGATAATCGTCTCCATGCTCCAAATCCATTTTAAAGCCATTTCAAAGGCATTTTGCGCATACATGAAATGAACACATTTTTCTCCAAAACTATAACACATGCAAGCTTGTCCTGTTTGGTGGAGATGATATTTAATAAAATAAGTAGAAATCCACTAAAAGTTTTGTTTGGTTATCTTGCAATCCCGAGATAATCGTCTCCATGCTCCAAATCCATTTTAAAGCCATTTTTAAGGCATTTCGCGCATACATGAAATGAACACATTTTTCTCCAAAACTATAACAGATGCAAGCTTGTCCTGTTTGGTGGAGATGATATTTAATAAAATAAGTAGAAATCCACTAAAAGTTTTGTTTGGTTATCTTGCAATCCCGAGATAATCGTCTCCATGCTCCAAATCCATTTTAAAGCCATTTTTAAGGCATTTCGCCTATACATGAAATGAACACATTTTTCTCCAAAACTATAACAGATGCAAGCTTGTCCTGTTTGGTGGAGATAATATTTAATAAAATAAGTAGAAATCTACTAAAAGTTTCGTTTGTTTATATTGCCATCCTGAGATAATCGTCTCCATGCTCCAAATCCATTTTAAAGCCATTTCAAAGGCATTTTGCGCATACATGAAATGAACACATTTTTCTCCAAAACTATAACACATGCAAGCTTGTCCTGTTTGGTGGAGATGATATTTAATAAAATAAGTAGAAATCCACTAAAAGTTTTGTTTGGTTATCTTGCAATCCCGAGATAATCGTCTCCATGCTCCAAATCCATTTTAAAGCCATTTTTAAGGCATTTCGCGCATACATGAAATGAACACATTTTTCTCCAAAACTATAACAGATGCAAGCTTGTCCTGTTTGGTGGAGATAATATTTAATAAAAAAAGTATAAATCTACTAAAAGTTTCGTTTGTTTATATTGCCATCCTGAGATAATCGTCTCCATGCTCCAAATCCATTTTAAAGCCATTTCAAAGGCATTTTGCGCATACATGAAATGAACACATTTTTCTCCAAAACTATAACACATGCAAGCTTGTCCTGTTTGGTGGAGATGATATTTAATAAAATAAGTAGAAATCCACTAAAAGTTTTGTTTGGTTATCTTGCAATCCCGAGATAATCGTCTCCATGTTCCAAATCCATTTTAAAGCCATTTTTAAGGCATTTCGCGCATACATGAAATGAACACATTTTTCTCCAAAACTATAACAGATGCAAGCTTGTCCTGTTTGGTGGAGATGATATTTAATAAAATAAGTAGAAATCCACTAAAAGTTTTGTTTGGTTATCTTGCAATCCCGAGATAATCGTCTCCATGCTCCAAATCCATTTTAAAGCCATTTTTAAGGCATTTCGCGCATACATGAAATGAACACATTTTTCTCCAAAACTATAACAGATGCAAGCTTGTCCTGTTTGGTGGAGATGATATTTAATAAAATAAGTAGAAATCCACTAAAAGTTTTGTTTGGTTATCTTGCAATCCCGAGATAATTGTCTCCATGCTCCAAATCCATTTTAAAGCCATTTTTAAGGCATTTCGCGCATACATGAAATGAACACATTTTTCTCCAAAACTATAACAGATGCAAGCGTGTCCTGTTTGGTGGAGATGATATTTAATAAAATAAGTAGAAATCCACTAAAAGTTTTGTTTGGTTATCTTGCAATCCCGAGATAATCGTCTCCATGCTCCAAATCCATTTTAAAGCCATTTTTAAGGCATTTCGCGCATACATGAAATGAACACATTTTTCTCCAAAACTATAACAGATGCAAGCTTGTCCTGTTTGGTGGAGATGATATTTAATAAAATAAGTAGAAATCCACTAAAAGTTTTGTTTGGTTATCTTGCAATCCCGAGATAATCGTCTCCATGCTCCAAATCCATTTTAAAGCCATTTTTAAGGCATTTCGCGCATACATGAAATGAACACATTTTTCTCCAAAACTATAACAGATGCAAGCTTGTCCTGTTTGGTGGAGATGATATTTAATAAAATAAGTAGAAATCCACTAAAAGTTTTGTTTGGTTATATTGCAATCCCGAGATAATCGTCTCCATGCTCCAAATCCATTTGAAAGCCATTTTTAAGGCATTTCGCGCATACATGAAATGAACACATTTTTCTCCAAAACTATAACAGATGCAAGCTTGTCCTGTTTGGTGGAGATGATATTTAATAAAATAAGTAGAAATCCACTAAAAGTTTTGTTTGGTTATCTTGCAATCCCGAGATAATCGTCTCCATGCTCCAAATCCATTTTAAAGCCATTTTTAAGGCATTTCGCGCATACATGAAATGAACACATTTTTCTCCAAAACTATAACAGATGCAAGCTTGTCCTGTTTGGTGGAGATGATATTTAATAAAATAAGTAGAAATCCACTAAAAGTTTTGTTTGGTTATCTTGCAATCCCGAGATAATCGTCTCCATGCTCCAAATCCATTTTAAAGCCATTTTTAAGGCATTTCGCGCATACATGAAATGAACACATTTTTCTCCAAAACTATAACAGATGCAAGCTTGTCCTGTTTGGTGGAGATGATATTTAATAAAATAAGTAGAAATCCACTAAAAGTTTTGTTTGGTTATCTTGCAATCCCGAGATAATCGTCTCCATGCTCCAAATCCATTTTAAAGCCATTTTTAAGGCATTTCGCGCATACATGAAATGAACCCATTTTTCTCCAAAACTATAACAGATGCAAGCTTGTCCTGTTTGGTGGAGATATTTAATAAAATAAGTAGAAATCTACTAAAAGTTTCGTTTGTTTATATTGCCATCCTGAGATAATCGTCTCCATGCTCCAAATCCATTTTAAAGCCATTTCAAAGGCATTTTGCGCATACATGAAATGAACACATATTTCTCCAAAACTATAACACATGCAAGCTTGTCCTGTTTGGTGGAGATGATATTTAATAAAATAAGTAGAAATCCACTAAAAGTTTTGTTTGGTTATCTTGCAATCCCGAGATAATCGTCTCCATGCTCCAAATCCATTTTAAAGCCATTTTTAAGGCATTTCGCGCATACATGAAATGAACACATTTTTCTCCAAAACTATAACAGATGCAAGCTTGTCCTGTTTGGTGGAGATGATATTTAATAAAATAAGTAGAAATCCACTAAAAGTTTTGTTTGGTTATCTTGCAATCCCGAGATAATCGTCTCCATGCTCCAAATCCATTTTAAAGCCATTTTTAAGGCATTTCGCACATACATGAAATGAACACATTTTTCTCCAAAACTATAACAGATGCAAGCTTGTCCTGTTTGGTGGAGATAATATTTAATAAAATAAGTAGAAATCTACTAAAAGTTTCGTTTGTTTATATTGCCATCCTGAGATAATCGTCTCCATGCTCCAAATCCATTTTAAAGCCATTTTTAAGGCATTTTGCGCATACATGAAATGAACACATTTTTCTCCAAAACTATAACACATGCAAGCTTGTCCTGTTTGGTGGAGATGATATTTAATAAAATAAGTAGAAATCCACTAAAAGTTTTGTTTGGTTATCTTGCAATCCCGAGATAATCGTCTCCATGCTCCAAATCCATTTTAAAGCCATTTTTAAGGCATTTCGCGCATACATGAAATGAACACATTTTTCTCCAAAACTATAACAGATGCAAGCTTGTCCTGTTTGGTGGAGATGATATTTAATAAAATAAGTAGAAATCCACTAAAAGTTTTGTTTGGTTATCTTGCAATCCCGAGATAATCGTCTCCATGCTCCAAATCCATTTTAAAGCCATTTTTAAGGCATTTCGCGCATACATGAAATGAACACATTTTTCTCCAAAACTATAACAGATGCAAGCTTGTCCTGTTTGGTGGAGATAATATTTAATAAAATAAGTAGAAATCTACTAAAAGTTTCGTTTGTTTATATTGCCATCCTGAGATAATCGTCTCCATGCTCCAAATCCATTTTAAAGCCATTTCAAAGGCATTTTGCGCATACATGAAATGAACACATATTTCTCCAAAACTATAACACATGCAAGCTTGTCCTGTTTGGTGGAGATGATATTTAATAAAATAAGTAGAAATCCACTAAAAGTTTTGTTTGGTTATCTTGCAATCCCGAGATAATCGTCTCCATGCTCCAAATCCATTTTAAAGCCATTTTTAAGGCATTTCGCGCATACATGAAATGAACACATTTTTCTCCAAAACTATAACAGATGCAAGCTTGTCCTGTTTGGTGGAGATGATATTTAATAAAATAAGTAGAAATCCACTAAAAGTTTTGTTTGGTTATCTTGCAATCCCGAGATAATCGTCTCCATGCTCCAAATCCATTTTAAAGCCATTTTTAAGGCATTTCGCGCATACATGAAATGAACACATTTTTCTCCAAAACTATAACAGATGCAAGCTTGTCCTGTTTGGTGGAGATAATATTTAATAAAATAAGTAGAAATCTACTAAAAGTTTCGTTTGTTTATATTGCCATCCTGAGATAATCGTCTCCATGCTCCAAATCCATTTTAAAGCCATTTCAAAGGCATTTTGCGCATACATGAAATGAACACATTTTTCTCCAAAACTATAACACATGCAAGCTTGTCCTGTTTGGTGGAGATGATATTTAATAAAATAAGTAGAAATCCACTAAAAGTTTTGTTTGGTTATCTTGCAATCCCGAGATAATCGTCTCCATGCTCCAAATCCATTTTAAAGCCATTTTTAAGGCATTTCGTGCATACATGAAATGAACACATTTTTCTCCAAAACTATAACACATGCAAGCTTGTCCTGTTTGGTGGAGATGATATTTAATAAAATAAGTAGAAATCCACTAAAAGTTTTGTTTGGTTATCTTGCAATCCCGAGATAATCGTCTCCATGCTCCATATCCATTTTAAAGCCATTTTTAAGGCATTTCGCGCATACATGAAATGAACACATTTTTCTCCAAAACTATAACAGATGCAAGCTTGTCCTGTTTGGTGGAGATGATATTTAATAAAATAAGTAGAAATCCACTAAAAGTTTTGTTTGGTTATCTTGCAATCCCGAGATAATCGTCTCCATGCTCCAAATCCATTTTAAAGCCATTTTTAAGGCATTTCGCGCATACATGAAATGAACACATTTTTCTCCAAAACTATAACAGATGCAAGCTTGTCCTGTTTGGTGGAGATAATATTTAATAAAATAAGTAGAAATCTACTAAAAGTTTCGTTTGTTTATATTGCCATCCTGAGATAATCGTCTCCATGCTCCAAATCCATTTTAAAGCCATTTCAAAGGCATTTTGCGCATACATGAAATGAACACATTTTTCTCCAAAACTATAACAGATGCAAGCTTGTCCTGTTTGGTGGAGATGATATTTAATAAAATAAGTAGAAATCCACTAAAAGTTTTGTTTGGTTATCTTGCAATCCCGAAATAATCGTCTCCATGCTCCAAATCCATTTTAAAGCCATTTTTAAGGCATTTCGCGCATACATGAAATGAACACATTTTTCTCCAAAACTATAACAGATGCAAGCTTGTCCTGTTTGGTGGAGATAATATTTAATAAAATAAGTAGAAATCTACTAAAAGTTTCGTTTGTTTATATTGCCATCCTGAGATAATCGTCTCCATGCTCCAAATCCATTTTAAAGCCATTTCAAAGGCATTTTGCGCATACATGAAATGAACACATTTTTCTCCAAAACTATAACACATGCAAGCTTGTCCTGTTTGGTGGAGATGATATTTAATAAAATAAGTAGAAATCCACTAAAAGTTTTGTTTGGTTATCTTGCAATCCCGAAATAATCGTCTCCATGCTCCATATCCATTTTAAAGCCATTTTTAAGGCATTTCGCGCATACATGAAATGAACACATTTTTCTCCAAAACTATAACAGATGCAAGCTTGTCCTGTTTGGTGGAGATGATATTTAATAAAATAAGTAGAAATCCACTAAAAGTTTTGTTTGGTTATCTTGCAATCCCGAGAAAATCGTCTCCATGCTCCAAATCCATTTTAAAGCCATTTTTAAGGCATTTCGCGCATACATGAAATGAACACATTTTTCTCCAAAACTATAACAGATGCAAGCTTGTCCTGTTTGGTGGAGATAATATTTAATAAAATAAGTAGAAATCTACTAAAAGTTTCGTTTGTTTATATTGCCATCCTGAGATAATCGTCTCCATGCTCCAAATCCATTTTAAAGCCATTTCAAAGGCATTTTGCGCATACATGAAATGAACACATTTTTCTCCAAAACTATAACACATGCAAGCTTGTCCTGTTTGGTGGAGATGATATTTAATAAAATAAGTAGAAATCCACTAAAAGTTTTGTTTGGTTATCTTGCAATCCCGAGATAATCGTCTCCATGCTCCAAATCCATTTTAAAGCCATTTTTAAGGCATTTCGCGCATACATGAAATTAACACATTTTTCTCCAAAACTATAACAGATGCAAGCTTGTCCTGTTTGGTGGAGATGATATTTAATAAAATAAGTAGAAATCCACTAAAAGTTTTGTTTGGTTATCTTGCAATCCCGAGATAATCGTCTCCATGCTCCAAATCCATTTTAAAGCCATTTTTAAGGCATTTCGCGCATACATGAAATGAACACATTTTTCTCCAAAACTATAACAGATGCAAGCTTGTCCTGTTTGGTGGAGATGATATTTAATAAAATAAGTAGAAATCCACTAAAAGTTTTGTTTGGTTATCTTGCAATCCCGAGATAATCGTCTCCATGCTCCAAATCCATTTTAAAGCCATTTTTAAGGCATTTCGCGCATACATGAAATGAACACATTTTTCTCCAAAACTATAACAGATGCAAGCTTGTCCTGTTTGGTGGAGATGATATTTAATAAAATAAGTAGAGATCCACTAAAAGTTTTGTTTGGTTATCTTGCAATCCCGAGATAATCGTCTCCATGCTCCAAATCCATTTTAAAGCCATTTCAAAGGCATTTTGCGCATACATGAAATGAACACATTTTTCTCCAAAACTATAACACATGCAAGCTTGTCCTGTTTGGTGGAGATGATATTTAATAAAATAAGTAGAAATCCACTAAAAGTTTTGTTTGGTTATCTTGCAATCCCGAGATAATCGTCTCCATGCTCCAAATCCATTTTAAAGCCATTTTTAAGGCATTTCGCGCATACATGAAATGAACACATTTTTCTCCAAAACTATAACAGATGCAAGCTTGTCCTGTTTGGTGGAGATAATATTTAATAAAATAAGTAGAAATCTACTAAAAGTTTCGTTTGTTTATATTGCCATCCTGAGATAATCGTCTCCATGCTCCAAATCCATTTTAAAGCCATTTCAAAGGCATTTTGCGCATACATGAAATGAACACATTTTTCTCCAAAACTATAACACATGCAAGCTTGTCCTGTTTGGTGGAGATGATATTTAATAAAATAAGTAGAAATCCACTAAAAGTTTTGTTTGGTTATCTTGCAATCCCGAGATAATCGTCTCCATGCTCCAAATCCATTTTAAAGCCATTTTTAAGGCATTTCGCGCATACATGAAATGAACACATTTTTCTCCAAAACTATAACAGATGCAAGCTTGTCCTGTTTGGTGGAGATGATATTTAATAAAATAAGTAGAAATCCACTAAAAGTTTTGTTTGGTTATCTTGCAATCCCGAGATAATCGTCTCCATGCTCCAAATCCATTTTAAAGCCATTTTTAAGGCATTTCGCGCATACATGAAATGAACACATTTTTCTCCAAAACTATAACAGATGCAAGCTTGTCCTGTTTGGTGGAGATGATATTTAATAAAATAAGTAGAAATCCACTAAAAGTTTTGTTTGGTTATCTTGCAATCCCGAGATAATCGTCTCCATGCTCCAAATCCATTTTATAGTCATTTTTAAGGCATTTCGCGCATACATGAAATGAACACATTTTTCTCCAAAACTATAACAGATGCAAGCTTGTCCTGTTTGGTGGAGATGATATTTAATAAAATAAGTAGAAATCCACTAAAAGTTTTGTTTGGTTATCTTGCAATCCCGAGATAATCGTCTCCATGCTCCAAATCCATTTTAAAGCCATTTTTAAGGCATTTCGCGCATACATGAAATGAACACATTTTTCTCCAAAACTATAACAGATGCAAGCTTGTCCTGTTTGGTGGAGATGATATTTAATAAAATAAGTAGAAATCCACTAAAAGTTTTGTTTGGTTATCTTGCAATCCCGAGATAATCGTCTCCATGCTCCAAATCCATTTTAAAGCCATTTTTAAGGCATTTCGCGCATACATGAAATGAACACATTTTTCTCCAAAACTATAACACATGCAAGCTTGTCCTGTTTGGTGGAGATGATATTTAATAAAATAAGTAGAAATCCACTAAAAGTTTTGTTTGGTTATCTTGCAATCCCGAGATAATCGTCTCCATGCTCCAAATCCATTTTAAAGCCATTTTTAAGGCATTTCGCGCATACATGAAATGAACACATTTTTCTCCAAAACTATAACAGATGCAAGCTTGTCCTGTTTGGTGGAGATGATATTTAATAAAATAAGTAGAAATCCACTAAAAGTTTTGTTTGGTTATCTTGCAATCCCGAGATAATCGTCTCCATGCTCCAAATCCATTTTAAAGCCATTTTTAAGGCATTTCGCGCATACATGAAATGAACACATTTTTCTCCAAAACTATAACAGATGCAAGCTTGTCCTGTTTGGTGGAGATGATATTTAATAAAATAAGTAGAAATCCACTAAAAGTTTTGTTTGGTTATCTTGCAATCCCGAGATAATCGTCTCCATGCTCCAAATCCATTTTATAGTCATTTTTAAGGCATTTCGCGCATACATGAAATGAACACATTTTTCTCCAAAACTATAACAGATGCAAGCTTGTCCTGTTTGGTGGAGATGATATTTAATAAAATAAGTAGAAATCCACTAAAAGTTTTGTTTGGTTATCTTGCAATCCCGAGATAATCGTCTCCATGCTCCAAATCCATTTTAAAGCCATTTCAAAGGCATTTTGCGCATACATGAAATGAACACATTTTTCTCCAAAACTATAACACATGCAAGCTTGTCCTGTTTGGTGGAGATGATATTTAATAAAATAAGTAGAAATCCACTAAAAGTTTTGTTTGGTTATCTTGCAATCCCGAGATAATCGTCTCCATGCTCCAAATCCATTTTAAAGCCATTTTTAAGGCATTTCGCGCATACATGAAATGAACACATTTTTCTCCAAAACTATAACAGATGCAAGCTTGTCCTGTTTGGTGGAGATAATATTTAATAAAATAAGTAGAAATCTACTAAAAGTTTCGTTTGTTTATATTGCCATCCTGAGATAATCGTCTCCATGCTCCAAATCCATTTTAAAGCCATTTCAAAGGCATTTTGCGCATACATGAAATGAACACATTTTTCTCCAAAACTATAACACATGCAAGCTTGTCCTGTTTGGTGGAGATGATATTTAATAAAATAAGTAGAAATCCACTAAAAGTTTTGTTTGGTTATCTTGCAATCCCGAGATAATCGTCTCAATGCTCCAAATCCATTTTAAAGCCATTTTTAAGGCATTTCGCGCATACATGAAATGAACACATTTTTCTCCAAAACTATAACAGATGCAAGCTTGTCCTGTTTGGTGGAGATGATATTTAATAAAATAAGTAGAAATCCACTAAAAGTTTTGTTTGGTTATCTTGCAATCCCGAGATAATCGTCTCCATGCTCCAAATCCATTTTAAAGCCATTTTTAAGGCATTTCGCGCATACATGAAATGAACACATTTTTCTCCAAAACTATAACAGATGCAAGCTTGTCCTGTTTGGTGGAGATGATATTTAATAAAATAAGTAGAAATCCACTAAAAGTTTTGTTTGGTTATCTTGCAATCCCGAGATAATCGTCTCCATGCTCCAAATCCATTTTATAGTCATTTTTAAGGCATTTCGCGCATACATGAAATGAACACATTTTTCTCCAAAACTATAACAGATGCAAGCTTGTCCTGTTTGGTGGAGATGATATTTAATAAAATAAGTAGAAATCCACTAAAAGTTTTGTTTGGTTATCTTGCAATCCCGAGATAATCGTCTCCATGCTCCAAATCCATTTTAAAGCCATTTTTAAGGCATTTCGCGCATACATGAAATGAACACATTTTTCTCCAAAACTATAACAGATGCAAGCTTGTCCTGTTTGGTGGAGATGATATTTAATAAAATAAGTAGAAATCCACTAAAAGTTTTGTTTGGTTATCTTGCAATCCCGAGATAATCGTCTCCATGCTCCAAATCCATTTTAAAGCCATTTTTAAGGCATTTCGCGCATACATGAAATGAACACATTTTTCTCCAAAACTATAACACATGCAAGCTTGTCCTGTTTGGTGGAGATGATATTTAATAAAATAAGTAGAAATCCACTAAAAGTTTTGTTTGGTTATCTTGCAATCCCGAGATAATCGTCTCCATGCTCCAAATCCATTTTAAAGCCATTTTTAAGGCATTTCGCGCATACATGAAATGAACACATTTTTCTCCAAAACTATAACAGATGCAAGCTTGTCCTGTTTGGTGGAGATGATATTTAATAAAATAAGTAGAAATCCACTAAAAGTTTTGTTTGGTTATCTTGCAATCCCGAAATAATCGTCTCCATGCTCCAAATCCATTTTAAAGCCATTTTTAAGGCATTTCGCGCATACATGAAATGAACACATTTTTCTCCAAAACTATAACAGATGCAAGCTTGTCCTGTTTGGTGGAGATAATATTTAATAAAATAAGTAGAAATCTACTAAAAGTTTCGTTTGTTTATATTGCCATCCTGAGATAATCGTCTCCATGCTCCAAATCCATTTTAAAGCCATTTCAAAGGCATTTTGCGCATACATGAAATGAACACATTTTTCTCCAAAACTATAACACATGCAAGCTTGTCCTGTTTGGTGGAGATGATATTTAATAAAATAAGTAGAAATCCACTAAAAGTTTTGTTTGGTTATCTTGCAATCCCGAAATAATCGTCTCCATGCTCCATATCCATTTTAAAGCCATTTTTAAGGCATTTCGCGCATACATGAAATGAACACATTTTTCTCCAAAACTATAACAGATGCAAGCTTGTCCTGTTTGGTGGAGATGATATTTAATAAAATAAGTAGAAATCCACTAAAAGTTTTGTTTGGTTATCTTGCAATCCCGAGAAAATCGTCTCCATGCTCCAAATCCATTTTAAAGCCATTTTTAAGGCATTTCGCGCATACATGAAATGAACACATTTTTCTCCAAAACTATAACAGATGCAAGCTTGTCCTGTTTGGTGGAGATAATATTTAATAAAATAAGTAGAAATCTACTAAAAGTTTCGTTTGTTTATATTGCCATCCTGAGATAATCGTCTCCATGCTCCAAATCCATTTTAAAGCCATTTCAAAGGCATTTTGCGCATACATGAAATGAACACATTTTTCTCCAAAACTATAACACATGCAAGCTTGTCCTGTTTGGTGGAGATGATATTTAATAAAATAAGTAGAAATCCACTAAAAGTTTTGTTTGGTTATCTTGCAATCCCGAGATAATCGTCTCCATGCTCCAAATCCATTTTAAAGCCATTTTTAAGGCATTTCGCGCATACATGAAATTAACACATTTTTCTCCAAAACTATAACAGATGCAAGCTTGTCCTGTTTGGTGGAGATGATATTTAATAAAATAAGTAGAAATCCACTAAAAGTTTTGTTTGGTTATCTTGCAATCCCGAGATAATCGTCTCCATGCTCCAAATCCATTTTAAAGCCATTTTTAAGGCATTTCGCGCATACATGAAATGAACACATTTTTCTCCAAAACTATAACAGATGCAAGCTTGTCCTGTTTGGTGGAGATGATATTTAATAAAATAAGTAGAAATCCACTAAAAGTTTTGTTTGGTTATCTTGCAATCCCGAGATAATCGTCTCCATGCTCCAAATCCATTTTAAAGCCATTTTTAAGGCATTTCGCGCATACATGAAATGAACACATTTTTCTCCAAAACTATAACAGATGCAAGCTTGTCCTGTTTGGTGGAGATGATATTTAATAAAATAAGTAGAGATCCACTAAAAGTTTTGTTTGGTTATCTTGCAATCCCGAGATAATCGTCTCCATGCTCCAAATCCATTTTAAAGCCATTTCAAAGGCATTTTGCGCATACATGAAATGAACACATTTTTCTCCAAAACTATAACACATGCAAGCTTGTCCTGTTTGGTGGAGATGATATTTAATAAAATAAGTAGAAATCCACTAAAAGTTTTGTTTGGTTATCTTGCAATCCCGAGATAATCGTCTCCATGCTCCAAATCCATTTTAAAGCCATTTTTAAGGCATTTCGCGCATACATGAAATGAACACATTTTTCTCCAAAACTATAACAGATGCAAGCTTGTCCTGTTTGGTGGAGATAATATTTAATAAAATAAGTAGAAATCTACTAAAAGTTTCGTTTGTTTATATTGCCATCCTGAGATAATCGTCTCCATGCTCCAAATCCATTTTAAAGCCATTTCAAAGGCATTTTGCGCATACATGAAATGAACACATTTTTCTCCAAAACTATAACACATGCAAGCTTGTCCTGTTTGGTGGAGATGATATTTAATAAAATAAGTAGAAATCCACTAAAAGTTTTGTTTGGTTATCTTGCAATCCCGAGATAATCGTCTCCATGCTCCAAATCCATTTTAAAGCCATTTTTAAGGCATTTCGCGCATACATGAAATGAACACATTTTTCTCCAAAACTATAACAGATGCAAGCTTGTCCTGTTTGGTGGAGATGATATTTAATAAAATAAGTAGAAATCCACTAAAAGTTTTGTTTGGTTATCTTGCAATCCCGAGATAATCGTCTCCATGCTCCAAATCCATTTTAAAGCCATTTTTAAGGCATTTCGCGCATACATGAAATGAACACATTTTTCTCCAAAACTATAACAGATGCAAGCTTGTCCTGTTTGGTGGAGATGATATTTAATAAAATAAGTAGAAATCCACTAAAAGTTTTGTTTGGTTATCTTGCAATCCCGAGATAATCGTCTCCATGCTCCAAATCCATTTTATAGTCATTTTTAAGGCATTTCGCGCATACATGAAATGAACACATTTTTCTCCAAAACTATAACAGATGCAAGCTTGTCCTGTTTGGTGGAGATGATATTTAATAAAATAAGTAGAAATCCACTAAAAGTTTTGTTTGGTTATCTTGCAATCCCGAGATAATCGTCTCCATGCTCCAAATCCATTTTAAAGCCATTTTTAAGGCATTTCGCGCATACATGAAATGAACACATTTTTCTCCAAAACTATAACAGATGCAAGCTTGTCCTGTTTGGTGGAGATGATATTTAATAAAATAAGTAGAAATCCACTAAAAGTTTTGTATGGTTATCTTGCAATCCCGAGATAATCGTCTCCATGCTCCAAATCCATTTTAAAGCCATTTTTAAGGCATTTCGCGCATACATGAAATGAACACATTTTTCTCCAAAACTATAACACATGCAAGCTTGTCCTGTTTGGTGGAGATGATATTTAATAAAATAAGTAGAAATCCACTAAAAGTTTTGTTTGGTTATCTTGCAATCCCGAGATAATCGTCTCCATGCTCCAAATCCATTTTAAAGCCATTTTTAAGGCATTTCGCGCATACATGAAATGAACACATTTTTCTCCAAAACTATAACAGATGCAAGCTTGTCCTGTTTGGTGGAGATGATATTTAATAAAATAAGTAGAAATCCACTAAAAGTTTTGTTTGGTTATCTTGCAATCCCGAGATAATCGTCTCCATGCTCCAAATCCATTTTAAAGCCATTTTTAAGGCATTTCGCGCATACATGAAATGAACACATTTTTCTCCAAAACTATAACAGATGCAAGCTTGTCCTGTTTGGTGGAGATGATATTTAATAAAATAAGTAGAAATCCACTAAAAGTTTTGTTTGGTTATCTTGCAATCCCGAGATAATCGTCTCCATGCTCCAAATCCATTTTATAGTCATTTTTAAGGCATTTCGCGCATACATGAAATGAACACATTTTTCTCCAAAACTATAACAGATGCAAGCTTGTCCTGTTTGGTGGAGATGATATTTAATAAAATAAGTAGAAATCCACTAAAAGTTTTGTTTGGTTATCTTGCAATCCCGAGATAATCGTCTCCATGCTCCAAATCCATTTTAAAGCCATTTCAAAGGCATTTTGCGCATACATGAAATGAACACATTTTTCTCCAAAACTATAACACATGCAAGCTTGTCCTGTTTGGTGGAGATGATATTTAATAAAATAAGTAGAAATCCACTAAAAGTTTTGTTTGGTTATCTTGCAATCCCGAGATAATCGTCTCCATGCTCCAAATCCATTTTAAAGCCATTTTTAAGGCATTTCGCGCATACATGAAATGAACACATTTTTCTCCAAAATTATAACAGATGCAAGCTTGTCCTGTTTGGTGGAGATAATATTTAATAAAATAAGTAGAAATCTACTAAAAGTTTCGTTTGTTTATATTGCCATCCTGAGATAATCGTCTCCATGCTCCAAATCCATTTTAAAGCCATTTCAAAGGCATTTTGCGCATACATGAAATGAACACATTTTTCTCCAAAACTATAACACATGCAAGCTTGTCCTGTTTGGTGGAGATGATATTTAATAAAATAAGTAGAAATCCACTAAAAGTTTTGTTTGGTTATCTTGCAATCCCGAGATAATCGTCTCCATGCTCCAAATCCATTTTAAAGCCATTTTTAAGGCATTTCGCGCATACATGAAATGAACACATTTTTCTCCAAAACTATAACAGATGCAAGCTTGTCCTGTTTGGTGGAGATGATATTTAATAAAATAAGTAGAAATCCACTAAAAGTTTTGTTTGGTTATCTTGCAATCCCGAGATAATCGTCTCCATGCTCCAAATCCATTTTAAAGCCATTTTTAAGGCATTTCGCGCATACATGAAATGAACACATTTTTCTCCAAAACTATAACAGATGCAAGCTTGTCCTGTTTGGTGGAGATGATATTTAATAAAATAAGTAGAAATCCACTAAAAGTTTTGTTTGGTTATCTTGCAATCCCGAGATAATCGTCTCCATGCTCCAAATCCATTTTATAGTCATTTTTAAGGCATTTCGCGCATACATGAAATGAACACATTTTTCTCCAAAACTATAACAGATGCAAGCTTGTCCTGTTTGGTGGAGATGATATTTAATAAAATAAGTAGAAATCCACTAAAAGTTTTGTTTGGTTATCTTGCAATCCCGAGATAATCGTCTCCATGCTCCAAATCCATTTTAAAGCCATTTTTAAGGCATTTCGCGCATACATGAAATGAACACATTTTTCTCCAAAACTATAACAGATGCAAGCTTGTCCTGTTTGGTGGAGATGATATTTAATAAAATAAGTAGAAATCCACTAAAAGTTTTGTTTGGTTATCTTGCAATCCCGAGATAATCGTCTCCATGCTCCAAATCCATTTTAAAGCCATTTTTAAGGCATTTCGCGCATACATGAAATGAACACATTTTTCTCCAAAACTATAACACATGCAAGCTTGTCCTGTTTGGTGGAGATGATATTTAATAAAATAAGTAGAAATCCACTAAAAGTTTTGTTTGGTTATCTTGCAATCCCGAGATAATCGTCTCCATGCTCCAAATCCATTTTAAAGCCATTTTTAAGGCATTTCGCGCATACATGAAATGAACACATTTTTCTCCAAAACTATAACAGATGCAAGCTTGTCCTGTTTGGTGGAGATGATATTTAATAAAATAAGTAGAAATCCACTAAAAGTTTTGTTTGGTTATCTTGCAATCCCGAGATAATCGTCTCCATGCTCCAAATCCATTTTAAAGCCATTTTTAAGGCATTTCGCGCATACATGAAATGAACACATTTTTCTCCAAAACTATAACAGATGCAAGCTTGTCCTGTTTGGTGGAGATGATATTTAATAAAATAAGTAGAAATCCACTAAAAGTTTTGTTTGGTTATCTTGCAATCCCGAGATAATCGTCTCCATGCTCCAAATCCATTTTATAGTCATTTTTAAGGCATTTCGCGCATACATGAAATGAACACATTTTTCTCCAAAACTATAACAGATGCAAGCTTGTCCTGTTTGGTGGAGATGATATTTAATAAAATAAGTAGAAATCCACTAAAAGTTTTGTTTGGTTATCTTGCAATCCCGAGATAATCGTCTCCATGCTCCAAATCCATTTTAAAGCCATTTCAAAGGCATTTTGCGCATACATGAAATGAACACATTTTTCTCCAAAACTATAACACATGCAAGCTTGTCCTGTTTGGTGGAGATGATATTTAATAAAATAAGTAGAAATCCACTAAAAGTTTTGTTTGGTTATCTTGCAATCCCGAGATAATCGTCTCCATGCTCCAAATCCATTTTAAAGCCATTTTTAAGGCATTTCGCGCATACATGAAATGAACACATTTTTCTCCAAAACTATAACAGATGCAAGCTTGTCCTGTTTGGTGGAGATGATATTTAATAAAATAAGTAGAAATCCACTAAAAGTTTTGTTTGGTTATCTTGCAATCCCGAGATAATCGTCTCCATGCTCCAAATCCATTTTAAAGCCATTTTTAAGGCATTTCGCGCATACATGAAATGAACACATTTTTCTCCAAAACTATAACAGATGCAAGCTTGTCCTGTTTGGTGGAGATAATATTTAATAAAATAAGTAGAAATCTACTAAAAGTTTCGTTTGTTTATATTGCCATCCTGAGATAATCGTCTCCATGCTCCAAATCCATTTTAAAGCCATTTCAAAGGCATTTTGCGCATACATGAAATGAACACATTTTTCTCCAAAACTATAACACATGCAAGCTTGTCCTGTTTGGTGGAGATGATATTTAATAAAATAAGTAGAAATCCACTAAAAGTTTTGTTTGGTTATCTTGCAATCCCGAGATAATCGTCTCCATGCTCCAAATCCATTTTAAAGCCATTTTTAAGGCATTTCGCGCATACATGAAATGAACACATTTTTCTCCAAAACTATAACAGATGCAAGCTTGTCCTGTTTGGTGGAGATGATATTTAATAAAATAAGTAGAAATCCACTAAAAGTTTTGTTTGGTTATCTTGCAATCCCGAGATAATCGTCTCCATGCTCCAAATCCATTTTAAAGCCATTTTTAAGGCATTTCGCGCATACATGAAATGAACACATTTTTCTCCAAAACTATAACAGATGCAAGCTTGTCTTGTTTGGTGGAGATGATATTTAATAAAATAAGTAGAAATCCACTAAAAGTATTGTTTGGTTATCTTGCAATCCCGAGATAATCGTCTCCATGCTCCAAATCCATTTTATAGTCATTTTTAATGCATTTCGCGCATACATGAAATGAACACATTTTTCTCCAAAACTATAACAGATGCAAGCTTGTCCTGTTTGGTGGAGATGTTATTTAATAAAATAAGTAGAAATCCACTAAAAGTTTTGTTTGGTTATCTTGCAATCCCGAGATAATCGTCTCCATGCTCCAAATCCATTTTAAAGCCATTTCAAAGGCATTTTGCGCATACATGAAATGAACACATTTTTCTCCAAAACTATAACACATGCAAGCTTGTCCTGTTTGGTGGAGATGATATTTAATAAAATAAGTAGAAATCCACTAAAAGTTTTGTTTGGTTATCTTGCAATCCCGAGATAATCGTCTCCATGCTCCAAATCTATTTTAAAGCCATTTTTAAGGCATTTCGCGCATACATGAAATGAACACATTTTTCTCCAAAACTATAACAGATGCAAGCTTGTCCTGTTTGGTGGAGATGATATTTAATAAAATAAGTAGAAATCCACTAAAAGTTTTGTTTGGTTATCTTGCAATCCCGAGATAATCGTCTCCATGCTCCAAATCCATTTTAAAGCCATTTTTAAGGCATTTCGCGCATACATGAAATGAACACATTTTTCTCCAAAACTATAACAGATGCAAGCTTGTCCTGTTTGGTGGAGATGATATTTAATAAAATAAGTAGAAATCCACTAAAAGTTTTGTTTGGTTATCTTGCAATCCCGAGATAATCGTCTCCATGCTCCAAATCCATTTTAAAGCCATTTTTAAGGCATTTCGCGCATACATGAAATGAACACATTTTTCTCCAAAACTATAACAGATGCAAGCTTGTCCTGTTTGGTGGAGATGATATTTAATAAAATAAGTAGAAATCCACTAAAAGTTTTGTTTGGTTATATTGCAATCCCGAGATAATCGTCTCCATGCTCCAAATCCATTTTAAAGCCATTTTTAAGGCATTTCGCGCATACATGAAATGAACACATTTTTCTCCAAAACTATAACAGATGCAAGCTTGTCCTGTTTGGTGGAGATGATATTTAATAAAATAAGTAGAAATCCACTAAAAGTTTTGTTTGGTTATCTTGCAATCCCGAGATAATCGTCTCCATGCTCCAAATCCATTTTAAAGCCATTTTTAAGGCATTTCGCGCATACATGAAATGAACACATTTTTCTCCAAAACTATAACAGATGCAAGCTTGTCCTGTTTGGTGGAGATGATATTTAATAAAATAAGTAGAAATCCACTAAAAGTTTTGTTTGGTTATCTTGCAATCCCGAGATAATCGTCTCCATGCTCCAAATCCATTTTAAAGCCATTTTTAAGGCATTTCGCGCATACATGAAATGAACACATTTTTCTCCAAAACTATAACAGATGCAAGCTTGTCCTGTTTGGTGGAGATGATATTTAATAAAATAAGTAGAAATCCACTAAAAGTTTTGTTTGGTTATCTTGCAATCCCGAGATAATCGTCTCCATGCTCCAAATCCATTTTAAAGCCATTTTTAAGGCATTTCGCGCATACATGAAATGAACACATTTTTCTCCAAAACTATAACAGATGCAAGCTTGTCCTGTTTGGTGGAGATAATATTTAATAAAATACGTAGAAATCTACTAAAAGTTTCGTTTGTTTATATTGCCATCCTTAGATAATCGTCTCCATGCTCCAAATCCATTTTAAAGCCATTTCAAAGGCATTTTGCGCATACATGAAATGAACACATTTTTCTCCAAAACTATAACACATGCAAGCTTGTCCTGTTTGGTGGAGATGATATTTAATAAAATAAGTAGAAATCCACTAAAAGTTTTGTTTGGTTATCTTGCAATCCCGAGATAATCGTCTCCATGCTCCAAATCCATTTTAAAGCCATTTTTAAGGCATTTCGCGCATACATGAAATGAACACATTTTTCTCCAAAACTATAACAGATGCAAGCTTGTCCTGTTTGGTGGAGATGATATTTAATAAAATAAGTAGAAATCCACTAAAAGTTTTGTTTGGTTATCTTGCAATCCCGAGATAATCGTCTCCATGCTCCAAATCCATTTTAAAGCCATTTTTAAGGCATTTCGCGCATACATGAAATGAACACATTTTTCTCCAAAACTATAACAGATGCAAGCTTGTCCTGTTTGGTGGAGATGATATTTAATAAAATAAGTAGAAATCCACTAAAAGTTTTGTTTGGTTATCTTGCAATCCCGAGATAATCGTCTCCATGCTCCAAATCCATTTTAAAGCCATTTTTAAGGCATTTCGCGCATACATGAAATGAACACATTTTTCTCCAAAACTATAACAGATGCAAGCTTGTCCTGTTTGGTGGAGATAATATTTAATAAAATAAGTAGAAATCTACTAAAAGTTTCGTTTGTTTATATTGCCATCCTGAGATAATCGTCTCCATGCTCCAAATCCATTTTAAAGCCATTTCAAAGGCATTTTGCGCATACATGAAATGAACACATTTTTCTCCAAAACTATAACACATGCAAGCTTGTCCTGTTTGGTGGAGATGATATTTAATAAAATAAGTAGAAATCCACTAAAAGTTTTGTTTGGTTATCTTGCAATCCCGAGATAATCGTCTCCATGCTCCAAATCCATTTTAAAGCCATTTTTAAGGCATTTCGCGCATACATGAAATGAACACATTTTTCTCCAAAACTATAACAGATGCAAGCTTGTCCTGTTTGGTGGAGATGATATTTAATAAAATAAGTAGAAATCCACTAAAAGTTTTGTTTGGTTATCTTG
The DNA here is from genome assembly GCF_048569485.1 of Anomaloglossus baeobatrachus. Taxonomy (NCBI): domain Eukaryota; kingdom Metazoa; phylum Chordata; class Amphibia; order Anura; family Aromobatidae; genus Anomaloglossus; species Anomaloglossus baeobatrachus. The sequence continues at coordinate 52,675 of NW_027442349.1, forward strand.
CAATCCCGAGATAATCGTCTCCATGCTCCAAATCCATTTTAAAGCCATTTTTAAGGCATTTCGCGCATACATGAAATGAACACATTTTTCTCCAAAACTATAACAGATGCAAGCTTGTCCTGTTTGGTGGAGATGATATTTAATAAAATAAGTAGAAATCCACTAAAAGTTTTGTTTGGTTATCTTGCAATCCCGAGATAATCGTCTCCATGCTCCAAATTTATTTTAAAGCCATTTTTAAGGCATTTCGCGCATACATGAAATGAACACATTTTTCTCCAAAACTATAACAGATGCAAGCTTGTCCTGTTTGGTGGAGATGATATTTAATAAAATAAGTAGAAATCCACTAAAAGTTTTGTTTGGTTATCTTGCAATCCCGAGATAATCGTCTCCATGCTCCAAATCCATTTTAAAGCCATTTCAAAGGCATTTTGCGCATACATGAAATGAACACATTTTTCTCCAAAACTATAACACATGCAAGCTTGTCCTGTTTGGTGGAGATGATATTTAATAAAATAAGTAGAAATCCACTAAAAGTTTTGTTTGGTTATCTTGCAATCCCGAGATAATCGTCTCCATGCTCCAAATCCATTTTAAAGCCATTTTTAAGGCATTTCGCGCATACATGAAATGAACACATTTTTCTCCAAAACTATAACAGATGCAAGCTTGTCCTGTTTGGTGGAGATGATATTTAATAAAATAAGTAGAAATCCACTAAAAGTTTTGTTTGGTTATCTTGCAATCCCGAGATAATCGTCTCCATGCTCCAAATCCATTTTAAAGCCATTTTTAAGGCATTTCGCGCATACATGAAATGAACACATTTTTCTCCAAAACTATAACAGATGCAAGCTTGTCCTGTTTGGTGGAGATGATATTTAATAAAATAAGTAGAAATCCACTAAAAGTTTTGTTTGGTTATATTGCAATCCCGAGATAATCGTCTCCATGCTCCAAATCCATTTTAAAGCCATTTTTAAGGCATTTCGCGCATACATGAAATGAACACATTTTTCTCCAAAACTATAACAGATGCAAGCTTGTCCTGTTTGGTGGAGATGATATTTAATAAAATAAGTAGAAATCCACTAAAAGTTTTGTTTGGTTATCTTGCAATCCCGAGATAATCGTCTCCATGCTCCAAATCCATTTTAAAGCCATTTTTAAGGCACTTCGCGCATACATGAAATGAACACATTTTTCTCCAAAACTATAACAGATGCAAGCTTGTCCTGTTTGGTGGAGATGATATTTAATAAAATAAGTAGAAATCCACTAAAAGTTTTGTTTGGTTATCTTGCAATCCCGAGATAATCGTCTCCATGCTCCAAATCCATTTTAAAGCCATTTGTAAGGCATTTCGCGCATACATGAAATGAACACATTTTTCTCCAAAACTATAACAGATGCAAGCTTGTCCTGTTTGGTGGAGATGATATTTAATAAAATAAGTAGAAATCCACTAAAAGTTTTGTTTGGTTATCTTGCAATCCCGAGATAATCGTCTCCATGCTCCAAATCCATTTTAAAGCCATTTTTAAGGCATTTCGCGCATACATGAAATGAACACATTTTTCTCCAAAACTATAACAGATGCAAGCTTGTCCTGTTTGGTGGAGATGATATTTAATAAAATAAGTAGAAATCCACTAAAAGTTTTGTTTGGTTATCTTGCAATCCCGAGATAATCGTCTCCATGCTCCAAATCCATTTTAAAGCCATTTTTAAGGCATTTCGCGCATACATGAAATGAACACATTTTTCTCCAAAACTATAACAGATGCAAGCTTGTCCTGTTTGGTGGAGATAATATTTAATAAAATAAGTAGAAATCTACTAAAAGTTTCGTTTGTTTATATTGCCATCCTGAGATAATCGTCTCCATGCTCCAAATCCATTTTAAAGCCATTTCAAAGGCATTTTGTGCATACATGAAATGAACACATTTTTCTCCAAAACTATAACACATGCAAGCTTGTCCTGTTTGGTGGAGATGATATTTAATAAAATAAGTAGAAATCCACTAAAAGTTTTGTTTGGTTATCTTGCAATCCCGAGATAATCGTCTCCATGCTCCAAATCCATTTTAAAACTATTTTTAAGGCATTTCGCGCATACATGAAATGAACACATTTTTCTCCAAAACTATAACAGATGCAAGCTTGTCCTGTTTGGTGGAGATGATATTTAATAAAATAAGTAGAAATCCACTAAACGTTTTGTTTGGTTATCTTGCAATCCCGAGATAATCGTCTCCATGCTCCAAATCCATTTTAAAGCCATTTTTAAGGCATTTCGCGCATACATGAAATGAACACATTTTTCTCAAAAACTATAACAGATGCAAGCTTGTCCTGTTTGGTGGAGATAATTTTTAATAAAATAAGTAGAAATCTACTAAAAGTTTCGTTTGTTTATATTGCCATCCTGAGATAATCGTCTCCATGCTCCAAATCCATTTTAAAGCCATTTCAAAGGCATTTTGCGCATACATGAAATGAACACATTTTTCTCCAAAACTATAACACATGCAAGCTTGTCCTGTTTGGTGGAGATGATATTTAATAAAATAAGTAGAAATCCACTAAAAGTTTTGTTTGGTTATCTTGCAATCCCGAGATAATCGTCTCCATGCTCCAAATCCATTTTAAAGCCATTTTTAAGGCATTTCGCGCATACATGAAATGAACACATTTTTCTCCAAAACTATAACAGATGCAAGCTTGTCCTGTTTGGTGGAGATGATATTTAATAAAATAAGTAGAAATCCACTAAAAGTTTTGTTTGGTTATCTTGCAATCCCGAGATAATCGTCTCCATGCTCCAAATCCATTTTAAAGCCATTTTTAAGGCATTTCGCGCATACATGAAATGAACACATTTTTCTCCAAAACTATAACAGATGCAAGCTTGTCCTGTTTGGTGGAGATAATATTTAATAAAATAAGTAGAAATCTACTAAAAGTTTCGTTTGTTTATATTGCCATCCTGAGATAATCGTCTCCATGCTCCAAATCCATTTTAAAGCCATTTCAAAGGCATTTTGCGAATACATGAAATGAACACATTTTTCTCCAAAACTATAACACATGCAAGCTTGTCCTGTTTGGTGGAGATGATATTTAATAAAATAAGTAGAAATCCACTAAAAGTTTTGTTTGGTTATCTTGCAATCCCGAGATAATCGTCTCCATGCTCCAAATCCATTTTAAAGCCATTTTTAAAGGGAACCTGTCATCAGAAATTTCGCCCAAAAGCTAAAAGATTCCCCCTCTGCAGCTCCTGGGCTGCATTCTAGGAAGGTCCCTGTTATTATTGTGCCCCATGTGAGACCAAAATAAAGCCTTTATAAAGTTCTACCTTTTTGTATGCAGCTTCTGTAAATCTGTCACGGGGGCGGGCTCTCTGCCGTCCGTTATTCTGCCCCCTGGTCCTGTATGCCGCCCCCATCGCTCCTTTCCATATCTGATGCGCCGCCCACTGCTCCAGCCATCCCCGTGCATGCCCAGTGCCAGTCTCACAGGACTGAACAGTGTGACCGCTGGTGACGTCTGCGCAGGCAAGTGATTATGGTCGGGGCTGTGACTGTTATCAGCAAGTACCCGGCCATAATCTCGTGAGCGCGCAAACCTCTCCAGCGGTCACACTGTGCTCAGTGTAGATGCTAGACTGTATGGGCTGCTTCCAGGGATGACGTCCCTTTAGTCACGTGATAGTATTTCGAACACGCCCCTATCACATGACAAAGGGACGTCATCCCTGGAAGCAGCCCATACAGTCTAGCACTACCCTGCTCACAGTGTGACGCTGGAGAGGTTTGCGCGCTCACGAGATTATGGCCGGGTACTTGCTGATAACAGTCACAGCCCCGACCATAATCACTTGCCTGGGCAGACGTCACCAGCGGTCACACTGTTCAGTCCTGTGAGACTGGCACTGGGCATGCACGGGGATGGCTGGAGCAGTGGGCGGCGCATCAGATATGGAAAGGAGCGATGGGGGCGGCATACAGGACCAGGGGGCAGAATAACGGACGGCAGAGAGCCCGCCCCCGGGTCGGATTTACAGAAGCTGCATACAAAAAGGTAGAACTTTATAAAGGCTTTATTTTGGTCTCACATGGGGCACAATAATAACAGGGACCTTCCTAGAATGCAGCCCAGGAGCTGCAGAGGGGGAATCTTTTAGCTTTTGGGCGAAATTTCTGATGACAGGTTCCCTTTAAGGCATTTCGCGCATACATGAAATGAACACATTTTTCTCCAAAACTATAACAGATGCAAGCTTGTCCTGTTTGGTGGAGATGATATTTAATAAAATAAGTAGAAATCCACTAAAAGTTTTGTTTGGTTATCTTGCAATCCCGAGATAATCGTCTCCATGCTCCAAATCCATTTTAAAGCCATTTCAAAGGCATTTTGCGCATACATGAAATGAACACATTTTTCTCCAAAACTATAACACATGCAAGCTTGTCCTGTTTGGTGGAGATGATATTTAATAAAATAAGTAGAAATCCACTAAAAGTTTTGTTTGGTTATCTTGCAATCCCGAGATAATCGTCTCCATGCTCCAAATCCATTTTAAAGCCATTTTTAAGGCATTTCGCGCATACATGAAATGAACACATTTTTCTCCAAAACTATAACAGATGCAAGCTTGTCCTGTTTGGTGGAGATGATATTTAATAAAATAAGTAGAAATCCACTAAAAGTTTTGTTTGGTTATCTTGCAATCCCGAGATAATCGTCTCCATGCTCCAAATCCATTTTAAAGCCATTTTTAAGGCATTTCGCGCATACATGAAATGAACACATTTTTCTCCAAAACTATAACAGATGCAAGCTTGTCCTGTTTGGTGGAGATAATATTTAATAAAATAAGTAGAAATCTACTAAAAGTTTCGTTTGTTTATATTGCCATCCTGAGATAATCGTCTCCATGCTCCAAATCCATTTTAAAGCCATTTCAAAGGCATTTTGCGCATACATGAAATGAACACATTTTTCTCCAAAACTATAACACATGCAAGCTTGTCCTGTTTGGTGGAGATGATATTTAATAAAATAAGTAGAAATCAACTAAAAGTTTTGTTTGGTTATCTTGCAATCCCGAGATAATCGTCTCCATGCTCCAAATCCATTTTAAAGCCATTTTTAAGGCATTTCGCGCATACATGAAATGAACACATTTTTCTCCAAAACTATAACAGATGCAAGCTTGTCCTGTTTGGTGGAGATGATATTTAATAAAATAAGTAGAAATCCACTAAAAGTTTTGTTTGGTTATCTTGCAATCCCGAGATAATCGTCTCCATGCTCCAAATCCATTTTAAAGCCATTTTTAAGGCATTTCGCGCATAAATGAAATGAACACATTTTTCTCCAAAACTATAACAGATGCAAGCTTGTCCTGTTTGGTGGAGATGATATTTAATAAAATAAGTAGAAATCCACTAAAAGTTTTGTTTGGTTATCTTGCAATCCCGAGATAATCGTCTCCATGCTCCAAATCCATTTTATAGTCATTTTTAAGGCATTTCGCGCATACATGAAATGAACACATTTTTCTCCAAAACTATAACAGATGCAAGCTTGTCCTGTTTGGTGGAGATGATATTTAATAAAATAAGTAGAAATCCACTAAAAGTTTTGTTTGGTTATCTTGCAATCCCGAGATAATCGTCTCCATGCTCCAAATCCATTTTAAAGCCATTTCAAAGGCATTTTGCGCATACATGAAATGAACACATTTTTCTCCAAAACTATAACACATGCAAGCTTGTCCTGTTTGGTGGAGATGATATTTAATAAAATAAGTAGAAATCCACTAAAAGTTTTGTTTGGTTATCTTGCAATCCCGAGATAATCGTCTCCATGCTCCAAATCCATTTTAAAGCCATTTTTAAGGCATTTCGCGCATACATGAAATGAACACATTTTTCTCCAAAACTATAACAGATGCAAGCTTGTCCTGTTTGGTGGAGATGATATTTAATAAAATAAGTAGAAATCCACTAAAAGTTTTGTTTGGTTATCTTGCAATCCCGAGATAATCGTCTCCATGCTCCAAATCCATTTTAAAGCCATTTTTAAGGCATTTCGCGCATACATGAAATGAACACATTTTTCTCCAAAACTATAACAGATGCAAGCTTGTCCTGTTTGGTGGAGATGATATTTAATAAAATAAGTAGAAATCCACTAAAAGTTTTGTTTGGTTATCTTGCAATCCCGAGATAATCGTCTCCATGCTCCAAATCCATTTTAAAGCCATTTTTAAGGCATTTCGCGCATACATGAAATGAACACATTTTTCTCCAAAACTATAACAGATGCAAGCTTGTCCTGTTTGGTGGAGATGATATTTAATAAAATAAGTAGAAATCCACTAAAAGTTTTGTTTGGTTATATTGCAATCCCGAGATAATCATCTCCATGCTCCAAATCCATTTTAAAGCCATTTTTAAGGCATTTCGCGCATACATGAAATGAACACATTTTTCTCCAAAACTATAACAGATGCAAGCTTGTCCTGTTTGGTGGAGATGATATTTAATAAAATAAGTAGAAATCCACTAAAAGTTTTGTTTGGTTATCTTGCAATCCCGAGATAATCGTCTCCATGCTCCAAATCCATTTTAAAGCCATTTTTAAGGCATTTCGCGCATACATGAAATGAACACATTTTTCTCCAAAACTATAACAGATGCAAGCTTGTCCTGTTTGGTGGAGATGATATTTAATAAAATAAGTAGAAATCCACTAAAAGTTTTGTTTGGTTATCTTGCAATCCCGAGATAATCGTCTCCATGCTCCAAATCCATTTTAAAGCCATTTTTAAGGCATTTCGCGCATACATGAAATGAACACATTTTTCTCCAAAACTATAACAGATGCAAGCTTGTCCTGTTTGGTGGAGATGATATTTAATAAAATAAGTAGAAATCCACTAAAAGTATTGTTTGGTTATCTTGCAATCCCGAGATAATCGTCTCCATGCTCCAAATCCATTTTAAAGCCATTTTTAAGGCATTTCGCGCATACATGAAATGAACACATTTTTCTCCAAAACTATAACAGATGCAAGCTTGTCCTGTTTGGTGGAGATGATATTTAATAAAATAAGTAGAAATCCACTAAAAGTTTTGTTTGGTTATCTTGCAATCCCGAGATAATCGTCTCCATGCTCCAAATCCATTTTAAAGCCATTTTTAAGGCATTTCGCGCATACATGAAATGAACACATTTTTCTCCAAAACTATAACAGATGCAAGCTTGTCCTGTTTGGTGGAGATAATATTTAATAAAATAAGTAGAAATCTACTAAAAGTTTCGTTTGTTTATATTGCCATCCTGAGATAATCGTCTCCATGCTCCAAATCCATTTTAAAGCCATTTCAAAGGCATTTTGCGCATACATGAAATGAACACATTTTTCTCCAAAACTATAACACATGCAAGCTTGTCCTGTTTGGTGGAGATGATATTTAATAAAATAAGTAGAAATCCACTAAAAGATTTGTTTGGTTATCTTGCAATCCCGAGATAATCGTCTCCATGCTCCAAATCCATTTTAAAGCCATTTTTAAGGCATTTCGCGCATACATGAAATGAACACATTTTTCTCCAAAACTATAACAGATGCAAGCTTGTCCTGTTTGGTGGAGATGATATTTAATAAAATAAGTAGAAATCCACTAAAAGTTTTGTTTGGTTATCTTGCAATCCCGAGATAATCGTCTCCATGCTCCAAATCCATTTTAAAGCCATTTTTAAGGCATTTCGCGCATACATGAAATGAACACATTTTTCTCCAAAACTATAACAGATGCAAGCTTGTCCTGTTTGGTGGAGATGATATTTAATAAAATAAGTAGAAATCCACTAAAAGTTTTGTTTGGTTATCTTGCAATCCCGAGATAATCGTCTCCATGCTCCAAATCCATTTTAAAGCCATTTTTAAGGCATTTCGCGCATACATGAAATGAACACATTTTTCTCCAAAACTATAACAGATGCAAGCTTGTCCTGTTTGGTGGAGATAATATTTAATAAAATAAGTAGAAATCTACTAAAAGTTTCGTTTGTTTATATTGCCATCCTGAGATAATCGTCTCCATGCTCCAAATCCATTTTAAAGCCATTTCAAAGGCATTTTGCGCATACATGAAATGAACACATTTTTCTCCAAAACTATAACACATGCAAGCTTGTCCTGTTTGGTGGAGATGATATTTAATAAAATAAGTAGAAATCCACTAAAAGTTTTGTTTGGTTATCTTGCAATCCCGAGATAATCGTCTCCATGCTCCAAATCCATTTTAAAGCCATTTTTAAGGCATTTCGCGCATACATGAAATGAACACATTTTTCTCCAAAACTATAACAGATGCAAGCTTGTCCTGTTTGGTGGAGATGATATTTAATAAAATAAGTAGAAATCCACTAAAAGTTTTGTTTGGTTATCTTGCAATCCCGAGATAATCGTCTCCATGCTCCAAATCCATTTTAAAGCCATTTTTAAGGCATTTCGCGCATACATGAAATGAACACATTTTTCTCCAAAACTATAACAGATGCAAGCTTGTCCTGTTTGGTGGAGATGATATTTAATAAAATAAGTAGAAATCCACTAAAAGTTTTGTTTGGTTATCTTGCAATCCCGAGATAATCGTCTCCATGCTCCAAATCCATTTTAAAGCCATTTTTAAGGCATTTCGCGCATACATGAAATGAACACATTTTTCTCCAAAACTATAACAGATGCAAGCTTGTGCTGTTTGGTGGAGATGATATTTAATAAAATAAGTAGAAATCCACTAAAAGTTTTGTTTGGTTATCTTGCAATCCCGAGATAATCGTCTCCATGCTCCAAATCCATTTTAAAGCCATTTTTAAGGCATTTCGCGCATACATGAAATGAACACATTTTTCTCCAAAACTATAACAGATGCAAGCTTGTCCTGTTTGGTGGAGATAATATTTAATAAAATAAGTAGAAATCTACTAAAAGTTTCGTTTGTTTATATTGCCATCCTGAGATAATCGTCTCCATGCTCCAAATCCATTTTAAAGCCATTTCAAAGGCATTTTGCGCATACATGAAATGAACACATTTTTCTCCAAAACTATAACACATGCAAGCTTGTCCTGTTTGGTGGAGATGATATTTAATAAAATAAGTAGAAATCCACTAAAAGATTTGTTTGGTTATCTTGCAATCCCGAGATAATCGTCTCCATGCTCCAAATCCATTTTAAAGCCATTTTTAAGGCATTTCGCGCATACATGAAATGAACACATTTTTCTCCAAAACTATAACAGATGCAAGCTTGTCCTGTTTGGTGGAGATGATATTTAATAAAATAAGTAGAAATCCACTAAAAGTTTTGTTTGGTTATCTTGCAATCCCGAGATAATCGTCTCCATGCTCCAAATCCATTTTAAAGCCATTTTTAAGGCATTTCGCGCATACATGAAATGAACACATTTTTCTCCAAAACTATAACAGATGCAAGCTTGTCCTGTTTGGTGGAGATGATATTTAATAAAATAAGTAGAAATCCACTAAAAGTTTTGTTTGGTTATCTTGCAATCCCGAGATAATCGTCTCCATGCTCCAAATCCATTTTAAAGCCATTTTTAAGGCATTTCGCGCATACATGAAATGAACACATTTTTCTCCAAAACTATAACAGATGCAAGCTTGTCCTGTTTGGTGGAGATAATATTTAATAAAATAAGTAGAAATCTACTAAAAGTTTCGTTTGTTTATATTGCCATCCTGAGATAATCGTCTCCATGCTCCAAATCCATTTTAAAGCCATTTCAAAGGCATTTTGCGCATACATGAAATGAACACATTTTTCTCCAAAACTATAACACATGCAAGCTTGTCCTGTTTGGTGGAGATGATATTTAATAAAATAAGTAGAAATCCACTAAAAGTTTTGTTTGGTTATCTTGCAATCCCGAGATAATCGTCTCCATGCTCCAAATCCATTTTAAAGCCATTTTTAAGGCATTTCGCGCATACATGAAATGAACACATTTTTCTCCAAAACTATAACAGATGCAAGCTTGTCCTGTTTGGTGGAGATGATATTTAATAAAATAAGTAGAAATCCACTAAAAGTATTGTTTGGTTATCTTGCAATCCCGAGATAATCGTCTCCATGCTCCAAATCCATTTTAAAGCCATTTTTAAGGCATTTCGCGCATACATGAAATGAACACATTTTTCTCCAAAACTATAACAGATGCAAGCTTGTCCTGTTTGGTGGAGATGATATTTAATAAAATAAGTAGAAATCCACTAAAAGTTTTGTTTGGTTATCTTGCAATCCCGAGATAATCGTCTCCATGCTCCAAATCCATTTTAAAGCCATTTTTAAGGCATTTCGCGCATACATGAAATGAACACATTTTTCTCCAAAACTATAACAGATGCAAGCTTGTCCTGTTTGGTGGAGATAATATTTAATAAAATAAGTAGAAATCTACTAAAAGTTTCGTTTGTTTATATTGCCATCCTGAGATAATCGTCTCCATGCTCCAAATCCATTTTAAAGCCATTTCAAAGGCATTTTGCGCATACATGAAATGAACACATTTTTCTCCAAAACTATAACACATGCAAGCTTGTCCTGTTTGGTGGAGATGATATTTAATAAAATAAGTAGAAATCCACTAAAAGATTTGTTTGGTTATCTTGCAATCCCGAGATAATCGTCTCCATGCTCCAAATCCATTTTAAAGCCATTTTTAAGGCATTTCGCGCATACATGAAATGAACACATTTTTCTCCAAAACTATAACAGATGCAAGCTTGTCCTGTTTGGTGGAGATGATATTTAATAAAATAAGTAGAAATCCACTAAAAGTTTTGTTTGGTTATCTTGCAATCCCGAGATAATCGTCTCCATGCTCCAAATCCATTTTAAAGCCATTTTTAAGGCATTTCGCGCATACATGAAATGAACACATTTTTCTCCAAAACTATAACAGATGCAAGCTTGTCCTGTTTGGTGGAGATGATATTTAATAAAATAAGTAGAAATCCACTAAAAGTTTTGTTTGGTTATCTTGCAATCCCGAGATAATCGTCTCCATGCTCCAAATCCATTTTAAAGCCATTTTTAATTCATTTCGCGCATACATGAAATGAACACATTTTTCTCCAAAACTATAACAGATGCAAGCTTGTCCTGTTTGGTGGAGATAATATTTAATAAAATAAGTAGAAATCTACTAAAAGTTTCGTTTGTTTATATTGCCATCCTGAGATAATCGTCTCCATGCTCCAAATCCATTTTAAAGCCATTTCAAAGGCATTTTGCGCATACATGAAATGAACACATTTTTCTCCAAAACTATAACACATGCAAGCTTGTCCTGTTTGGTGGAGATGATATTTAATAAAATAAGTAGAAATCCACTAAAAGTTTTGTTTGGTTATCTTGCAATCCCGAGATAATCGTCTCCATGCTCCAAATCCATTTTAAAGCCATTTTTAAGGCATTTCGCGCATACATGAAATGAACACATTTTTCTCCAAAACTATAACAGATGCAAGCTTGTCCTGTTTGGTGGAGATGATATTTAATAAAATAAGTAGAAATCCACTAAAAGTTTTGTTTGGTTATCTTGCAATCCCGAGATAATCGTCTCCATGCTCCAAATCCATTTTAAAGCCATTTTTAAGGCATTTCGCGCATACATGAAATGAACACATTTTTCTCCAAAACTATAACAGATGCAAGCTTGTCCTGTTTGGTGGAGATGATATTTAATAAAATAAGTAGAAATCCACTAAAAGTTTTGTTTGGTTATCTTGCAATCCCGAGATAATCGTCTCCATGCTCCAAATCCATTTTAAAGCCATTTTTAAGGCATTTCGCGCATACATGAAATGAACACATTTTTCTCCAAAACTATAACAGATGCAAGCTTGTCCTGTTTGGTGGAGATAATATTTAATAAAATAAGTAGAAATCTACTAAAAGTTTCGTTTGTTTATATTGCCATCCTGAGATAATCGTCTCCATGCTCCAAATCCATTTTAAAGCCATTTCAAAGGCATTTTGCGCATACATGAAATGAACACATTTTTCTCCAAAACTATAACACATGCAAGCTTGTCCTGTTTGGTGGAGATGATATTTAATAAAATAAGTAGAAATCCACTAAAAGATTTGTTTGGTTATCTTGCAATCCCGAGATAATCGTCTCCATGCTCCAAATCCATTTTAAAGCCATTTTTAAGGCATTTCGCGCATACATGAAATGAACACATTTTTCTCCAAAACTATAACAGATGCAAGCTTGTCCTGTTTGGTGGAGATGATATTTAATAAAATAAGTAGAAATCCACTAAAAGTTTTGTTTGGTTATCTTGCAATCCCGAGATAATCGTCTCCATGCTCCAAATCCATTTTAAAGCCATTTTTAAGGCATTTCGCGCATACATGAAATGAACACATTTTTCTCCAAAACTATAACAGATGCAAGCTTGTCCTGTTTGGTGGAGATGATATTTAATAAAATAAGTAGAAATCCACTAAAAGTTTTGTTTGGTTATCTTGCAATCCCGAGATAATCGTCTCCATGCTCCAAATCCATTTTAAAGCCATTTTTAAGGCATTTCGCGCATACATGAAATGAACACATTTTTCTCCAAAACTATAACAGATGCAAGCTTGTCCTGTTTGGTGGAGATAATATTTAATAAAATAAGTAGAAATCTACTAAAAGTTTCGTTTGTTTATATTGCCATCCTGAGATAATCGTCTCCATGCTCCAAATCCATTTTAAAGCCATTTCAAAGGCATTTTGCGCATACATGAAATGAACACATTTTTCTCCAAAACTATAACACATGCAAGCTTGTCCTGTTTGGTGGAGATGATATTTAATAAAATAAGTAGAAATCCACTAAAAGTTTTGTTTGGTTATCTTGCAATCCCGAGATAATCGTCTCCATGCTCCAAATCCATTTTAAAGCCATTTTTAAGGCATTTCGCGCATACATGAAATGAACACATTTTTCTCCAAAACTATAACAGATGCAAGCTTGTCCTGTTTGGTGGAGATGATATTTAATAAAATAAGTAGAAATCCACTAAAAGTTTTGTTTGGTTATCTTGCAATCCCGAGATAATCGTCTCCATGCTCCAAATCCATTTTAAAGCCATTTTTAAGGCATTTCGCGCATACATGAAATGAACACATTTTTCTCCAAAACTATAACAGATGCAAGCTTGTCCTGTTTGGTGGAGATGATATTTAATAAAATAAGTAGAAATCCACTAAAAGTTTTGTTTTGTTATCTTGCAATCCCGAGATAATCGTCTCCATGCTCCAAATCCATTTTAAAGCCATTTTTAAGGCATTTCGCGCATACATGAAATGAACACATTTTTCTCCAAAACTATAACAGATGCAAGCTTGTCCTGTTTGGTGGAGATGATATTTAATAAAATAAGTAGAAATCCACTAAAAGTTTTGTTTGGTTATATTGCAATCCCGAGATAATCGTCTCCATGCTCCAAATCCATTTTAAAGCCATTTTTAAGGCATTTCGCGCATACATGAAATGAACACATTTTTCTCCAAAACTATAACAGATGCAAGCTTGTCCTGTTTGGTGGAGATGATATTTAATAAAATAAGTAGAAATCCACTAAAAGTTTTGTTTGGTTATCTTGCAATCCCGAGATAATCGTCTCCATGCTCCAAATCCATTTTAAAGCCATTTTTAAGGCATTTCGCGCATACATGAAATGAACACATTTTTCTCCAAAACTATAACAGATGCAAGCTTGTCCTGTTTGGTGGAGATGATATTTAATAAAATAAGTAGAAATCCACTAAAAGTTTTGTTTGGTTATCTTGCAATCCCGAGATAATCGTCTCCATGCTCCAAATCCATTTTAAAGCCATTTTTAAGGCATTTCGCGCATACATGAAATGAACACATTTTTCTCCAAAACTATAACAGATGCAAGCTTGTCCTGTTTGGTGGAGATGATATTTAATAAAATAAGTAGAAATCCACTAAAAGTTTTGTTTGGTTATCTTGCAATCCCGAGATAATCGTCTCCATGCTCCAAATCCATTTTAAAGCCATTTTTAAGGCATTTCGCGCATACATGAAATGAACACATTTTTCTCCAAAACTATAACAGATGCAAGCTTGTCCTGTTTGGTGGAGATGATATTTAATAAAATAAGTAGAAATCCACTAAAAGTTTTGTTTGGTTATCTTGCAATCCCGAGATAATCGTCTCCATGCTCCAAATCCATTTTAAAGCCATTTTTAAGGCATTTCGCGCATACATGAAATGAACACATTTTTCTCCAAAACTATAACAGATGCAAGCTTGTCCTGTTTGGTGGAGATGATATTTAATAAAATAAGTAGAAATCCACTAAAAGTTTTGTTTGGTTATCTTGCAATCCCGAGATAATCGTCTCCATGCTCCAAATCCATTTTAAAGCCATTTTTAAGGCATTTCGCGCATACATGAAATGAACACATTTTTCTCCAAAACTATAACAGATGCAAGCTTGTCCTGTTTGGTGGAGATAATATTTAATAAAATAAGTAGAAATCTACTAAAAGTTTCGTTTGTTTATATTGCCATCCTGAGATAATCGTCTCCATGCTCCAAATCCATTTTAAAGCCATTTCAAAGGCATTTTGCGCATACATGAAATGAACACATTTTTCTCCAAAACTATAACACATGCAAGCTTGTCCTGTTTGGTGGAGATGATATTTAATAAAATAAGTAGAAATCCACTAAAAGATTTGTTTGGTTATCTTGCAATCCCGAGATAATCGTCTCCATGCTCCAAATCCATTTTAAAGCCATTTTTAAGGCATTTCGCGCATACATGAAATGAACACATTTTTCTCCAAAACTATAACAGATGCAAGCTTGTCCTGTTTGGTGGAGATGATATTTAATAAAATAAGTAGAAATCCACTAAAAGTTTTGTTTGGTTATCTTGCAATCCCGAGATAATCGTCTCCATGCTCCAAATCCATTTTAAAGCCATTTTTAAGGCATTTCGCGCATACATGAAATGAACACATTTTTCTCCAAAACTATAACAGATGCAAGCTTGTCCTGTTTGGTGGAGATAATATTTAATAAAATAAGTAGAAATCTACTAAAAGTTTCGTTTGTTTATATTGCCATCCTGAGATAATCGTCTCCATGCTCCAAATCCATTTTAAAGCCATTTCAAAGGCATTTTGCGCATACATGAAATGAACACATTTTTCTCCAAAACTATAACACATGCAAGCTTGTCCTGTTTGGTGGGGATGATATTTAATAAAATAAGTAGAAATCCACTAAAAGTTTTGTTTGGTTATCTTGCAATCCCGAGATAATCGTCTCCATGCTCCAAATCCATTTTAAAGCCATTTTTAAGGCATTTCGCGCATACATGAAATGAACACATTTTTCTCCAAAACTATAACAGATGCAAGCTTGTCCTGTTTGGTGGAGATGATATTTAATAAAATAAGTAGAAATCCACTAAAAGTTGTGTTTGGTTATCTTGCAATCCCGAGATAATCGTCTCCATGCTCCAAATCCATTTTAAAGCCATTTTTAAGGCATTTCGCGCATACATGAAATGAACACATTTTTCTCCAAAACTATAACAGATGCAAGCTTGTCCTGTTTGGTGGAGATGATATTTAATAAAATAAGTAGAAATCCACTAAAAGTTTTGTTTTGTTATCTTGCAATCCCGAGATAATCGTCTCCATGCTCCAAATCCATTTTAAAGCCATTTTTAAGGCATTTCGCGCATACATGAAATGAACACATTTTTCTCCAAAACTATAACAGATGCAAGCTTGTCCTGTTTGGTGGAGATGATATTTAATAAAATAAGTAGAAATCCACTAAAAGTTTTGTTTGGTTATATTGCAATCCCGAGATAATCGTCTCCATGCTCCAAATCCATTTTAATGCCATTTTTAAGGCATTTCGCGCATACATGAAATGAACACATTTTTCTCCAAAACTATAACAGATGCAAGCTTGTCCTGTTTGGTGGAGATGATATTTAATAAAATAAGTAGAAATCCACTAAAAGTTTTGTTTGGTTATCTTGCAATCCCGAGATAATCGTCTCCATGCTCCAAATCCATTTTAAAGCCATTTTTAAGGCATTTCGCGCATACATGAAATGAACACATTTTTCTCCAAAACTATAACAGATGCAAGCTTGTCCTGTTTGGTGGAGATGATATTTAATAAAATAAGTAGAAATCCACTAAAAGTTTTGTTTGGTTATCTTGCAATCCCGAGATAATCGTCTCCATGCTCCAAATCCATTTTAAAGCCATTTTTAAGGCATTTCGCGCATACATGAAATGAACACATTTTTCTCCAAAACTATAACAGATGCAAGCTTGTCCTGTTTGGTGGAGATGATATTTAATAAAATAAGTAGAAATCCACTAAAAGTTTTGTTTGGTTATCTTGCAATCCCGAGATAATCGTCTCCATGCTCCAAATCCATTTTAAAGCCATTTTTAAGGCATTTCGCGCATACATGAAATGAACACATTTTTCTCCAAAACTATAACAGATGCAAGCTTGTCCTGTTTGGTGGAGATGATATTTAATAAAATAAGTAGAAATCCACTAAAAGTTTTGTTTGGTTATCTTGCAATCCCGAGATAATCGTCTCCATGCTCCAAATCCATTTTAAAGCCATTTTTAAGGCATTTCGCGCATACATGAAATGAACACATTTTTCTCCAAAACTATAACAGATGCAAGCTTGTCCTGTTTGGTGGAGATGATATTTAATAAAATAAGTAGAAATCCACTAAAAGTTTTGTTTGGTTATATTGCAATCCCGAGATAATCGTCTCCATGCTCCAAATCCATTTTAAAGCCATTTTTAAGGCATTTCGCGCATACATGAAATGAACACATTTTTCTCCAAAACTATAACAGATGCAAGCTTGTCCTGTTTGGTGGAGATGATATTTAATAAAATAAGTAGAAATCCACTAAAAGTTTTGTTTGGTTATATTGCAATCCCGAGATAATCGTCTCCATGCTCCAAATCCATTTTAATGCCATTTTTAAGGCATTTCGCGCATACATGAAATGAACACATTTTTCTCCAAAACTATAACAGATGCAAGCTTGTCCTGTTTGGTGGAGATGATATTTAATAAAATAAGTAGAAATCCACTAAAAGTTTTGTTTGGTTATCTTGCAATCCCGAGATAATCGTCTCCATGCTCCAAATCCATTTTAAAGCCATTTCAAAGGCATTTTGCGCATACATGAAATGAACACATTTTTCTCCAAAACTATAACACATGCAAGCTTGTCCTGTTTGGTGGAGATGATATTTAATAAAATAAGTAGAAATCCACTAAAAGTTTTGTTTGGTTATCTTGCAATCCCGAGATAATCGTCTCCATGCTCCAAATCCATTTTAAAGCCATTTTTAAGGCATTTCGCGCATACATGAAATGAACACATTTTTCTCCAAAACTATAACAGATGCAAGCTTGTCCTGTTTGGTGGAGATGATATTTAATAAAATAAGTAGAAATCCACTAAAAGTTTTGTTTGGTTATCTTGCAATCCCGAGATAATCGTCTCCATGCTCCAAATCCATTTTAAAGCCATTTTTAAGGCATTTCGCGCATACATGAAATGAACACATTTTTCTCCAAAACTATAACAGATGCAAGCTTGTCCTGTTTGGTGGAGATGATATTTAATAAAATAAGTAGAAATCCACTAAAAGTTTTGTTTGGTTATCTTGCAATCCCGAGATAATCGTCTCCATGCTCCAAATCCATTTTAAAGCCATTTTTAAGGCATTTCGCGCATACATGAAATGAACACATTTTTCTCCAAAACTATAACAGATGCAAGCTTGTCCTGTTTGGTGGAGATGATATTTAATAAAATAAGTAGAAATCCACTAAAAGTTTTGTTTGGTTATATTGCAATCCCGAGATAATCGTCTCCATGCTCCAAATCCATTTTAAAGCCATTTTTAAGGCATTTCGCGCATACATAAAATGAACACATTTTTCTCCAAAACTATAACAGATGCAAGCTTGTCCTGTTTGGTGGAGATGATATTTAATAAAATAAGTAGAAATCCACTAAAAGTTTTGTTTGGTTATATTGCAATCCCGAGATAATCGTCTCCATGCTCCAAATCCATTTTAAAGCCATTTTTAAGGCATTTCGCGCATACATGAAATGAACACATTTTTCTCCAAAACTATAACAGATGCAAGCTTGTCCTGTTTGGTGGAGATGATATTTAATAAAATAAGTAGAAATCCACTAAAAGTTTTGTTTGGTTATCTTGCAATCCCGAGATAATCATCTTCATGCTCCAAATCCATTTTAAAGCCATTTTTAAGGCATTTCGCGCATACATGAAATGAACACATTTTTCTCCAAAACTATAACAGATGCAAGCTTGTCCTGTTTGGTGGAGATGATATTTAATAAAATAAGTAGAAATCCACTAAAAGTTTTGTTTGGTTATATTGCAATCCCGAGATAATCGTCTCCATGCTCTAAATCCATTTTAAAGCCATTTTTAAGGCATTTCGCGCATACATGAAATGAACACATTTTTCTCCAAAACTATAACAGATGCAAGCTTGTCCTGTTTGGTGGAGATGATATTTAATAAAATAAGTAGAAATCCACTAAAAGTTTTGTTTGGTTATCTTGCAATCCCGAGATAATCGTCTCCATGCTCCAAATCCATTTTAAAGCCATTTTTAAGGCATTTCGCGCATACATGAAATGAACACATTTTTCTCCAAAACTATAACAGATGCAAGCTTGTCCTGTTTGGTGGAGATGATATTTAATAAAATAAGTAGAAATCCACTAAAAGTTTTGTTTGGTTATCTTGCAATCCCGAGATAATCGTCTCCATGCTCCAAATCCATTTTAAAGCCATTTTTAAGGCATTTCGCGCATACATGAAATGAACACATTTTTCTCCAAAACTATAACAGATGCAAGCTTGTCCTGTTTGGTGGAGATGATATTTAATAAAATAAGTAGAAATCCACTAAAAGTTTTGTTTGGTTATCTTGCAATCCCGAGATAATCGTCTCCATGCTCCAAATCCATTTTAAAGCCATTTTTAAGGCATTTCGCGCATACATGAAATGAACACATTTTTCTCCAAAACTATAACAGATGCAAGCTTGTCCTGTTTGGTGGAGATGATATTTAATAAAATAAGTAGAAATCCACTAAAAGTTTTGTTTGGTTATCTTGCAATCCCGAGATAATCGTCTCCATGCTCCAAATCCATTTTAAAGCCATTTTTAAGGCATTTCGCGCATACATGAAATGAACACATTTTTCTCCAAAACTATAACAGATGCAAGCTTGTCCTGTTTGGTGGAGATGATATTTAATAAAATAAGTAGAAATCCACTAAAAGTTTTGTTTGGTTATATTGCAATCCCGAGATAATCGTCTCCATGCTCCAAATCCATTTTAAAGCCATTTTTAAGGCATTTCGCGCATACATGAAATGAACACATTTTTCTCCAAAACTATAACAGATGCAAGCTTGTCCTGTTTGGTGGAGATGATATTTAATAAAATAAGTAGAAATCCACTAAAAGTTTTGTTTGGTTATCTTGCAATCCCGAGATAATCGTCTCCATGCTCCAAATCCATTTTAAAGCCATTTTTAAGGCATTTCACGCATACATGAAATGAACACATTTTTCTCCAAAACTATAACAGATGCAAGCTTGTCCTGTTTGGTGGAGATGATATTTAATAAAATAAGTAGAAATCCACTAAAAGTTTTGTTTGGTTATCTTGCAATCCCGAGATAATCGTCTCCATGCTCCAAATCCATTTTAAAGCCATTTTTAAGGCATTTCGCGCATACATGAAATGAACACATTTTTCTCCAAAACTATAACAGATGCAAGCTTGTCCTGTTTGGTGGAGATGATATTTAATAAAATAAGTAGAAATCCACTAAAAGTTTTGTTTGGTTATCTTGCAATTTCGAGATAATCGTCTCCATGCTCCAAATCCATTTTAAAGCCATTTTTAAGGCATTTCGCGCATACATGAAATGAACACATTTTTCTCCAAAACTATAACAGATGCAAGCTTGTCCTGTTTGGTGGAGATGATATTTAATAAAATAAGTAGAAATCCACTACAAGTTTTGTTTGGTTATATTGCAATCCCGAGATAATCGTCTCCATGCTCCAAATCCATTTTAAAGCCATTTTTAAGGCATTTCGCGCATACATGAAATGAACACATTTTTCTCCAAAACTATAACAGATGCAAGCTTGTCCTGTTTGGTGGAGATGATATTTAATAAAATAAGTAGAAATCCACTAAAAGTTTTGTTTGGTTATCTTGCAATCCCGAGATAATCGTCTCCATGCTCCAAATCCATTTTAAAGCCATTTTTAAGGCATTTCGCGCATACATGAAATGAACACATTTTTCTCCAAAACTATAACAGATGCAAGCTTGTCCTGTTTGGTGGAGATGATATTTAATAAAATAAGTAGAAATCCACTAAAAGTTTTGTTTGGTTATCTTGCAATCCCGAGATAATCGTCTCCATGCTCCAAATCCATTTTAAAGCCATTTTTAAGGCATTTCGCGCATACATGAAATGAACACATTTTTCTCCAAAACTATAACAGATGCAAGCTTGTCCTGTTTGGTGGAGATGATATTTAATAAAATAAGTAGAAATCCACTAAAAGTTTTGTTTGGTTATCTTGCAATCCCGAGATAATCGTCTCCATGCTCCAAATCCATTTTAAAGCCATTTTTAAGGCATTTCGCGCATACATGAAATGAACACATTTTTCTCCAAAACTATAACAGATGCAAGCTTGTCCTGTTTGGTGGAGATGATATTTAATAAAATAAGTAGAAATCCACTAAAAGTTTTGTTTGGTTATCTTGCAATCCCGAGATAATCGTCTCCATGCTCCAAATCCATTTTAAAGCCATTTTTAAGGCATTTCGCGCATACATGAAATGAACACATTTTTCTCCAAAACTATAACAGATGCAAGCTTGTCCTGTTTGGTGGAGATGATATTTAATAAAATAAGTAGAAATCCACTAAAAGTTTTGTTTGGTTATATTGCAATCCCGAGATAATCGTCTCCATGCTCCAAATCCATTTTAAAGCCATTTTTAAGGCATTTCGCGCATACATGAAATGAACACATTTTTCTCCAAAACTATAACAGATGCAAGCTTGTCCTGTTTGGTGGAGATGATATTTAATAAAATAAGTAGAAATCCACTAAAAGTTTTGTTTGGTTATCTTGCAATCCCGAGATAATCGTCTCCATGCTCCAAATCCATTTTAAAGCCATTTTTAAGGCATTTCGCGCATACATGAAATGAACACATTTTTCTCCAAAACTATAACAGATGCAAGCTTGTCCTGTTTGGTGGAGATGATATTTAATAAAATAAGTAGAAATCCACTAAAAGTTTTGTTTGGTTATCTTGCAATCCCGAGATAATCGTCTCCATGCTCCAAATCCATTTTAAAGCCATTTTTAAGGCATTTCGCGCATACATGAAATGAACACATTTTTCTCCAAAACTATAACAGATGCAAGCTTGTCCTGTTTGGTGGAGATGATATTTAATAAAATAAGTAGAAATCCACTAAAAGTTTTGTTTGGTTATCTTGCAATCCCGAGATAATCGTCTCCATGCTCCAAATCCATTTTAAAGCCATTTTTAAGGCATTTCGCGCATACATGAAATGAACACATTTTTCTCCAAAACTATAACAGATGCAAGCTTGTCCTGTTTGGTGGAGATGATATTTAATAAAATAAGTAGAAATCCACTAAAAGTTTTGTTTGGTTATCTTGCAATCCCGAGATAATCGTCTCCATGCTCCAAATCCATTTTAAAGCCATTTTTAAGGCATTTCGCGCATACATGAAATGAACACATTTTTCTCCAAAACTATAACAGATGCAAGCTTGTCCTGTTTGGTGGAGATGATATTTAAGAAAATAAGTAGAAATCCACTAAAAGTTTTGTTTGGTTATATTGCAATCCCGAGATAATCGTCTCCATGCTCCAAATCCATTTTAAAGCCATTTTTAAGGCATTTCGCGCATACATGAAATGAACACATTTTTCTCCAAAACTATAACAGATGCAAGCTTGTCCTGTTTGGTGGAGATGATATTTAATAAAATAAGTAGAAATCCACTAAAAGTTTTGTTTGGTTATCTTGCAATCCCGAGATAATCGTCTCCATGCTCCAAATCCATTTTAAAGCCATTTTTAAGGCATTTCGCGCATACATGAAATGAACACATTTTCTCCAAAACTATAACAGATGCAAGCTTGTCCTGTTTGGTGGAGATGATATTTAATAAAATAAGTAGAAATCCACTAAAAGTTTTGTTTGGTTATCTTGCAATCCCGAGATAATCGTCTCCATGCTCCAAATCCATTTTAAAGCCATTTTTAAGGCATTTCGCGCATACATGAAATGAACACATTTTTCTCCAAAACTATAACAGATGCAAGCTTGTCCTGTTTGGTGGAGATGATATTTAATAAAATAAGTAGAAATCCACTAAAAGTTTTGTTTGGTTATCTTGCAATCCCGAGATAATCGTCTCCATGCTCCAAATCCATTTTAAAAGCCCATTTTTAAGGCATTTCGCGCATACATGAAATGAACACATTTTTCTCCAAAACTATAACAGATGCAAGCTTGTCCTGTTTGGTGGAGATGATATTTAATAAAATAAGTAGAAATCCACTAAAAGTTTTGTTTGGTTATCTTGCAATCCCGAGATAATCGTCTCCATGCTCCAAATCCATTTTAAAGCCATTTTTAAGGCATTTCGCGCATACATGAAATGAACACATTTTTCTCCAAAACTATAACAGATGCAAGCTTGTCCTGTTTGGTGGAGATGATATTTAATAAAATAAGTAGAAATCCACTAAAAGTTTTGTTTGGTTATATTGCAATCCCGAGATAATCGTCTCCATGCTCCAAATCCATTTTAAAGCCATTTTTAAGGCATTTCGCGCATACATGAAATGAACACATTTTTCTCCAAAACTATAACAGATGCAAGCTTGTCCTGTTTGGTGGAGATGATATTTAATAAAATAAGTAGAAATCCACTAAAAGTTTTGTTTGGTTATCTTGCAATCCCGAGATAATCGTCTCCATGCTCCAAATCCATTTTAAAGCCATTTTTAAGGCATTTCGCGCATACATGAAATGACACATTTTTTCTCCAAAACTATAACAGATGCAAGCTTGTCCTGTTTGGTGGAGATGATATTTAATAAAATAAGTAGAAATCCACTAAAAGTTTTGTTTGGTTATCTTGCAATCCCGAGATAATCGTCTCCATGCTCCAAATCCATTTTAAAGCCATTTTTAAGGCATTTCGCGCATACATGAAATGAACACATTTTTCTCCAAAACTATAACAGATGCAAGCTTGTCCTGTTTGGTGGAGATGATATTTAATAAAATAAGTAGAAATCCACTAAAAGTTTTGTTTGGTTATCTTGCAATCCCGAGATAATCGTCTCCATGCTCCAAATCCATTTTAAGCCATTTTTAAGGCATTTCGCGCAATACATGAAATGAACACATTTTTCTCCAAAACCTATAACAGATGCAAGCTTGTCCTGTTTGGTGGAGATGATATTTAATAAAATAAGTAGAAATCCACTAAAAGTTTTGTTTGGTTATCTTGCAATCCCGAGATAATCGTCTCCATGCTCCAAATCCATTTTAAAGCCATTTTTAAGGCATTTCGCGCATACATGAAATGAACACATTTTTCTCCAAAACTATAACAGATGCAAGCTTGTCCTGTTTGGTGGAGATGATATTTAATAAAATAAGTAGAAATCCACTAAAAGTTTTGTTTGGTTATCTTGCAATCCCGAGATAATCGTCTCCATGCTCCAAATCCATTTTAAAGCCATTTTTAAGGCATTTCGCGCATACATGAAATGAACACATTTTTCTCCAAAACTATAACAGATGCAAGCTTGTCCTGTTTGGTGGAGATGATATTTAATAAAATAAGTAGAAATCCACTAAAAGTTTTGTTTGGTTATCTTGCAATCCCGAGATAATCGTCTCCATGCTCCAAATCCATTTTAAAGCCATTTTTAAGGCATTTCGCGCATACATGAAATGAACACATTTTTCTCCAAAACTATAACAGATGCAAGCTTGTCCTGTTTGGTGGAGATGATATTTAATAAAATAAGTAGAAATCCACTAAAAGTTTTGTTTGGTTATCTTGCAATCCCGAGATAATCGTCTCCATGCTCCAAATCCATTTTAAAGCCATTTTTAACCCCTTCACGACCGCGGGCAGTAAAATTACGTCCTATTTTAACGTGACTTAACGACCAGGGACGTAATTTTACTGCCTAAACTTCATTTGATTGCCGTGGCCATAGCAACGGCTTTCAAATGATGTCCCCTGCTGTTTCTTACAGCAGGGGACCTTTGCTTGACCCCAGGGGGGGCGGCATCGCCACCCCCTATCGACGATCGATGTGATTGGCTGTTCAAATCTGAACCGCCAACCACATCGATCGCACTAATTTCGGCAAAAATAATGCCCGAATTAGTGCGATCCTGTGAGATCCAGCTATGAGATGCCGCAGCTGCTGCAGCATATCATAGGTGGACCTCAAACATGTCTCCCCCAGCCCCTGCAGCACTGATTGGAGCGATCGTGCTATGACGCGCAATCGCTCCAATCAGTGTGCAGTGGGGCGGTGTGATTTGCCGGTGGCCGCCCTCCCCAGGCCTGTGCTGGCCTGCGAGCCCTCCCCCAACATGGCTGCAGCGTGCAGTGGCTGGTACTTGTGGTACCACGCCACCGCCGCTGCTGCCGCCGCCGCCGCCGCCCTAGCTGTCACCGCTGCTGCACGTGAGTACTGTGCTCACTTTGCAGCCAGCCCGTGCGCGCTCCCGTGGTGCCCCTGCGCGCTCCCGTGGTGCCCCTGCGCGCTGCCATGGTAGCCCCTGCCGTGCCCCCCCCGCGATCTGCTCCCCCCAACCCCCCCCCCCCCAGACATCCCGATCTGCTCCCCCCGCGATCTGACTGCCTCCCCCATTATCTCTGTTCTGCAGCTCCCTCTCCGGTCTCCCCCTCTGCTCTACCCCCTCCCCCTCTGCTTCCCCCCCCCTCTCTGCTCTCACTCCCCCCCCCTCTCCCCCTCTGCTCTCCCCCGACGTCCTCTTACCTGTCTTCACCGGCCTGATCACATCTGCGTCCATCGCTGGGTCCTTCCTGGGCATTCTGCTGATCTGCCTGCTGCTCCTGTAAAGCTGTCCATCTCTCTGCCATCTATTCCTCTGCAGCTCTTCTGGTCAGTGTTCCTCCTGCTAGTCCTCTGGGTACTGTGAGTATAACTTTTTTTTTTTTTTTCCGTATCCCCTGTCCATTTTTACACCTCATCCGTCCGTGCGTCCCGCCAAGCGCTGATCAGGGATGCAGATAACGGATCGGCATCCCTGCTCAATTTTTGGCGTGACTTTTTTTTTTCCGTATCCCCGACGCTTTTTGTATCACATCCGTCCGTGCGTCCCGCCAAGCGCTGAACAGGGATGCAGATAACGGATCGGCATCCCTGCTCAATTTTTGGCGTGACTTTTTTTTTCCGTATCCCCGACGCTTTTTGTATCGCATCCGTCCGTGCGTCCCGCCAAGCGCTGAACAGGGATGCAGATAACGGATCGGCATCCCTGCTCAATTTTTGGCGTGACTTTTTTTTCCGTATCCCCGACGCTTTTTGTATCGCATCCGTCTGTGCGTCCCGCCAAGCGCTGATCAGGGATGCAGATAACGGATCGGCATCCCTGCTCAATTTTTGGCGTGACTTTTTTTTTTCTGTATCCCCGACGCTTTTTGTATCACATCCGTCCGTGCGTCCCGCCAAGCGCTGATCAGGGATGCACATAACGGATCGGCATCCATGGTCAATTTTTGGCGTGACTTTTTTTTTTCTGTATCCCCGACGCTTTTTGTATCACATCCGTCCGTGCGTCCCGCCAAGCGCTGATCAGGGATGCACATAACGGATCGGCATCCATGGTCAATTTTTGGCGTGACTTTTTTCCATATTTGCGACGCTTTTTGTATCGCATCCGTCCGTGCGTCCCACCAAGCGCTGATCAGGGATGCACATAACGGATCGGCATCCATGGTCAATTTTTGGCGTGACTTTTTTTTTACGTATCCCCGACGCTTTTTTTTATCGCATCCGACCGTGCGTCCTGCAGCGGCCGATCAGTGCACTGCGTCTGTGCGTTTGAAAAGTCAAATGGCGCTCCTTCTCTTCTGAGCCCCGCCATGCGCTCAAACAATTTATTTCCACCACATATGAGGTATCTGCGTACTCAGGAGAAAATGCACAATACATTTTATGGTGCATTTTTTCCTGTTACCCTTGTGAAAAAAAAAGCTACCTAGTTGAAGCAACCGTTTTGTGGTAAAAAAAAAAATTTTTCTTTTCACGGCTCAACGCTATAAACTTCTGTGAAGCCCCCAGGTGTTCAAAGTGCACATCAAACATCTAGAAAAATTATTTGAGGGCTCTAGTTTCCAAAATGGTGTCACTTGTGGGGGAGCTCCACTGTTTAGGCACCATAGGGGGTCTCCAAACGTGACATGGCGTCCGCTAATGATTCAAACCAATTTTGCTGTCAAATGGCGCTCCTTCTCTTCTGAGCCCCGCCATGCGCCCAAACAATTACTTTCCACCACATATGAGGTATCTGCGTACTCAGGAGAAATTGCACAATACATTTTATGGTGCATTTTTTCCTGTTACCCTTGTGAAAAAAAAAGCTACCTAGTTGAAGCAACCATTTTGTGGTAAAAAAAAAATTTTTCTTTTCACGGCTCAACGCTATAAACTTCTGTGAAGCCCCCAGGTGTTCAAAGTGCACATCAAACATCTAGAAAAATTATTTGAGGGCTCTAGTTTCCAAAATGGTGTCACTTGTGGGGGAGCTCCACTGTTTAGGCACCATAGGGGGTCTCCAAACGTGACATGGCGTCCGCTAATGATTCCAACCAATTTTGCTGTCAAATGGCGCTCCTTCTCTTCTGAGCCCCGCCATGCGCCCAAACAATTACTTTCCACCACATATGAGGTATCTGCGTACTCAGGAGAAAATGCACAATACATTTTATGGTGCATTTTTTCCTGATAGCCTTGTGAAAAAAAAAGCTACCTAGTTGAAGCAACCGTTTTGTGGTAAAAAAAAAATTTTTTCTTTTCACGGCTCAACGCTATAAACTTCTGTGAAGCCCCCAAGTGTTCAAAGTGCTCACCAAACATCTAGAAAAATTATTTGAGGGCTCTAGTTTCCAAAATGGGGTGACTTGTGGGGGAGCTCCATTGTTTAGGCACCTCAGGGGGTCTTCATACCCCACATGGCGTCCGCTAATGAGTGCAGCTAATTTTGCATTCAAAAATTCAAATGGCGCTCCTTGCCTTCCGAGCACTGCCGTGTGTCCAAAGATTTGATTTCCACCACATATGAGGTATCTGCGTATTCAGGAGAAAATGCACAATACATTTTATGGTGCATTTTTTCCTGTTACCCTTGTGAAAAAAAAAGCTACCTAGTTGAAGCAACCGTTTTGTTGTAAAAAAAATTTTTTTTCTTTTCACGGCTCAACGCTATAAACTTCTGTGAAGCCCCCAGGTGTTCAAAGTGCTCACCAAACATCTAGAACAATTATTTGAGGGCTCTAGTTTCCAAAATGGGGTCACTTGTGGGGGAGCTCCATTGTTTAGGCACCTCAGGGGGTCTTCAAACCCGACATGGCGTCCGCTAACAGGTGCAGCTAATTTTGCACTCAAAAATTCAAATGGCGCTCCTTGCCTTCCGAGCACTGCTGTGTGTCCAAACATTTGATTTCCACCACATATGAGGTATCTGCGTACTCAGGAGAAAATGCACAATACATTTTATGGTGCATTTTTTCCTGTTACCCTTGTGAAAAAAAAAGCTACCTAGTTGAAGCAACCGTTTTGTGGTAAAAAAAATTTTTTTTCTTTTCACGGCTCAACGCTATAAACTTATGTGAAGCCCCCAGGGGTTCAAAGTGCTCACCAAACATCTAGAAAAATTATTTGAGGGCTCTAGTTTCCAAAATGGGGTCACTTGTGGGGGAGCTCCATTGGTTAGGCACCTCAGGGGGTCTTCAAACCCGACATGGCGTCTGCTAATGAGTGCAGCTAATTTTGCGTTCAAAAATTCAAATGGCGCTCCTTCCCTTCCGAGCTCTGCCGTGCGCCCAAACAATTGATTTTTACCACATATGGGGTATCAGCGTACTCAGGAGAACATGCACAATAAATTGTATTGTGTACTTTCTCTTTTCTCCCTTGTAAAAATGAAAATTTTATGGCTAAAGTAACATTTTTGTGTTAAAAAGTAAAATTTTCATTTTTTCCTTCCACATTGCTTTGGTTCCTGTGAAGCACCTAAAGGGTTAATAAACTTATTGGATGTGGTTTTGAGCAGTGTGAGGGGTGCAGTTTTTAGAATGGGGTCACTTTTGGGTATTTTCTGTCACCTAGGCCTCTCAAAGTCACCTCAAATGTAATGTGGTCCCTAAAAAAATTATTTTGTAAATTTTGTTGGAAAAATGAGAATTTGCTGATGACCTTTGACCCCTTCTAACTTCCTAACGGAAAAAAAATTTGTTTCGAAAATTGCGCTGATGTAAAGTACACAAGTGGGAAATGTTATTTAGTAACTATTTTGTGTGACATATCTCACAGATTTATGGGCATAAATTTTCAAAGTTTGAAAATTGCGAAATTTTCAAAATTTTCGCCAAATTTCCTAAATTTTCACAAATAAACGCAAAAAATATCGGCCTAAATTTACCACTGACATGAAGCACAATATGTCACGAAAAAACAATCTCAGAATCGCCAGGATCCGTTGAAGCGTTCCAGAGTTATAACCTGTCAAAGTGACACTGGTCAGAATTGCAAAAAATGGCCCGGTCATTAGGGTGTTTTAGTGGCCGGGGGTGAAGGGGTTAAGGCATTTCGCGCATACATGAAATGAACACATTTTTCTCCAAAACTATAACAGATGCAAGCTTGTCCTGTTTGGTGGAGATGATATTTAATAAAATAAGTAGAAATCCACTAAAAGTTTTGTTTGGTTATATTGCAATCCCGAGATAATCGTCTCCATGCTCCAAATCCATTTTAAAGCCATTTTTAAGGCATTTCGCGCATACATGAAATGAACACATTTTTCTCCAAAACTATAACAGATGCAAGCTTGTCCTGTTTGGTGGAGATGATATTTAATAAAATAAGTAGAAATCCACTAAAAGTTTTGTTTGGTTATCTTGCAATCCCGAGATAATCGTCTCCATGCTCCAAATCCATTTTAAAGCCATTTTTAAGGCATTTCGCGCATACATGAAATGAACACATTTGTCTCCAAAACTATAACAGATGCAAGCTTGTCCTGTTTGGTGGAGATGATATTTAATAAAATAAGTAGAAATCCACTAAAAGTTTTGTTTGGTTATCTTGCAATCCCGAGATAATCGTCTCCATGCTCCAAATCCATTTTAAAGCCATTTTTAAGGCATTTCGCGCATACATGAAATGAACACATTTTTCTCCAAAACTATAACAGATGCAAGCTTGTCCTGTTTGGTGGAGATGATATTTAATAAAATAAGTAGAAATCCACTAAAAGTTTTGTTTGGTTATCTTGCAATCCCGAGATAATCGTCTCCATGCTCCAAATCCATTTTAAAGCCATTTTTAAGGCATTTCGCGCATACATGAAATGAACACATTTTTCTCCAAAACTATAACAGATGCAAGCTTGTCCTGTTTGGTGGAGATGATATTTAATAAAATAAGTAGAAATCCACTAAAAGTTTTGTTTGGTTATATTGCAATCCCGAGATAATCGTCTCCATGCTCCAAATCCATTTTAAAGCCATTTTTAAGGCATTTCGCGCATACATGAAATGAACACATTTTTCTCCAAAACTATAACAGATGCAAGCTTGTCCTGTTTGGTGGAGATGATATTTAATAAAATAAGTAGAAATCCACTAAAAGTTTTGTTTGGTTATCTTGCAATCCCGAGATAATCGTCTCCATGCTCCAAATCCATTTTAAAGCCATTTTTAAGGCATTTCGCGCATACATGAAATGAACACATTTTTCTCCAAAACTATAACAGATGCAAGCTTGTCCTGTTTGGTGGAGATGATATTTAATAAAATAAGTAGAAATCCACTAAAAGTTTTGTTTGGTTATCTTGCAATCCCGAGATAATCGTCTCCATCCATTTTAAAGCCATTTTTAAGGCATTTCGCGCATACATGAAATGAACACATTTTTCTCCAAAACTATAACAGATGCAAGCTTGTCCTGTTTGGTGGAGATGATATTTAATAAAATAAGTAGAAATCCACTAAAAGTTTTGTTTGGTTATCTTGCAATCCCGAGATAATCGTCTCCATGCTCCAAATCCATTTTAAAGCCATTTTTAAGGCATTTCGCGCATACATGAAATGAACACATTTTTCTCCAAAACTATAACAGATGCAAGCTTGTCCTGTTTGGTGGAGATGATATTTAATAAAATAAGTAGAAATCCACTAAAAGTTTTGTTTGGTTATCTTGCAATCCCGAGATAATCGTCTCCATGCTCCAAATCCATTTTAAAGCCATTTTTAAGGCATTTCGCGCATACATGAAATGAACACATTTTTCTCCAAAACTATAACAGATGCAAGCTTGTCCTGTTTGGTGGAGATGATATTTAATAAAATAAGTAGAAATCCACTAAAAGTTTTGTTTGGTTATCTTGCAATCCCGAGATAATCGTCTCCATGCTCCAAATCCATTTTAAAGCCATTTTTAAGGCATTTCGCGCATACATGAAATGAACACATTTTTCTCCAAAACTATAACAGATGCAAGCTTGTCCTGTTTGGTGGAGATGATATTTAATAAAATAAGTAGAAATCCACTAAGTTTTGTTTGGTTATCTTGCAATCCCGAGATAATCGTCTCCATGCTCCAAATCCATTTTAAAGCCATTTTTAAGGCATTTCGCGCATACATGAAATGAACACATTTTTCTCCAAAACTATAACAGATGCAAGCTTGTCCTGTTTGGTGGAGATGATATTAATAAAATAAGTAGAAATCCACTAAAAGTTTTGTTTGGTTATCTTGCAATCCCGAGATAATCGTCTCCATGCTCCAAATCCATTTTAAAGCCATTTTTAAGGCATTTCGCGCATACATGAAATGAACACATTTTTCTCCAAAACTATAACAGATGCAAGCTTGTCCTGTTTGGTGGAGATGATATTTAATAAAATAAGTAGAAATCCACTAAAAGTTTTGTTTGGTTATATTGCAATCCCGAGATAATCGTCTCCATGCTCCAAATCCATTTAAAGCCATTTTTAAGGCATTTCGCGCATACATGAAATGAACACATTTTTCTCCAAAACTATAACAGATGCAAGCTTGTCCTGTTTGGTGGAGATGATATTTAATAAAATAAGTAGAAATCCACTAAAAGTTTTGTTTGGTTATCTTGCAATCCCGAGATAATCGTCTCCATGCTCCAAATCCATTTTAAAGCCATTTTTAAGGCATTTCGCGCATACATGAAATGAACACATTTGTCTCCAAAACTATAACAGATGCAAGCTTGTCCTGTTTGGTGGAGATGATATTTAATAAAATAAGTAGAAATCCACTAAAAGTTTTGTTTGGTTATCTTGCAATCCCGAGATAATCGTCTCCATGCTCCAAATCCATTTTAAAGCCATTTTTAAGGCATTTCGCGCATACATGAAATGAACACATTTTTCTCCAAAACTATAACAGATGCAAGCTTGTCCTGTTTGGTGGAGATGATATTTAATAAAATAAGTAGAAATCCACTAAAAGTTTTGTTTGGTTATCTTGCAATCCCGAGATAATCGTCTCCATGCTCCAAATCCATTTTAAAGCCATTTTTAAGGCATTTCGCGCATACATGAAATGAACACATTTTTCTCCAAAACTATAACAGATGCAAGCTTGTCCTGTTTGGTGGAGATGATATTTAATAAAATAAGTAGAAATCCACTAAAAGTTTGTTTGGTTATATTGCAATCCGAGATAATCGTCTCCATGCTCCAAATCCATTTTAAAGCCATTTTTAAGGCATTTCGCGCATACATGAAATGAACACATTTTTCTCCAAAACTATAACAGATGCAAGCTTGTCCTGTTTGGTGGAGATGATATTTAATAAAATAAGTAGAAATCCACTAAAAGTTTTGTTTGGTTATCTTGCAATCCCGAGATAATCGTCTCCATGCTCCAAATCCATTTTAAAGCCATTTTTAAGGCATTTCGCGCATACATGAAATGAACACATTTTTCTCCAAAACTATAACAGATGCAAGCTTGTCCTGTTTGGTGGAGATGATATTTAATAAAATAAGTAGAAATCCACTAAAAGTTTTGTTTGGTTATCTTGCAATCCCGAGATAATCGTCTCCATGCTCCAAATCCATTTTAAAGCCATTTTAAGGCATTTCGCGCATACATGAAATGAACACATTTTTCTCCAAAACTATAACAGATGCAAGCTTGTCCTGTTTGGTGGAGATGATATTTAATAAATAAGTAGAAATCCACTAAAAGTTTTGTTTGGTTATCTTGCAATCCCGAGATAATCGTCTCCATGCTCCAAATCCATTTTAAAGCCATTTTTAAGGCATTTCGCGCATACATGAAATGAACACATTTTTCTCCAAAACTATAACAGATGCAAGCTTGTCCTGTTTGGTGGAGATGATATTTAATAAAATAAGTAGAAATCCACTAAAAGTTTTGTTTGGTTATATTGCAATCCGAGATAATCGTCTCCATGCTCCAAATCCATTTTAAAGCCATTTTTAAGGCATTTCGCGCATACATGAAATGAACACATTTTTCTCCAAAACTATAACAGATGCAAGCTTGTCCTGTTTGGTGGAGATGATATTTAATAAAATAAGTAGAAATCCACTAAAAGTTTTGTTTGGTTATCTTGCAATCCCGAGATAATCGTCTCCATGCTCCAAATCCATTTTAAAGCATTTTTAAGGCATTTCGCGCATACATGAAATGAACACATTTTTCTCCAAAACTATAACAGATGCAAGCTTGTCCTGTTTGGTGGAGATGATATTTAATAAAATAAGTAGAAATCCACTAAAAGTTTTGTTTGGTTATCTTGCAATCCCGAGATAATCGTCTCCATGCTCCAAATCCATTTTAAAGCCATTTTTAAGGCATTTCGCGCATACATGAAATGAACACATTTTTCTCCAAAACTATAACAGATGCAAGCTTGTCCTGTTTGGTGGAGATGATATTTAATAAAATAAGTAGAAATCCACTAAAAGTTTTGTTTGGTTATCTTGCAATCCCGAGATAATCGTCTCCATGCTCCAAATCCATTTTAAAGCCATTTTTAAGGCATTTCGCGCATACATGAAATGAACACATTTTTCTCCAAAACTATAACAGATGCAAGCTGTCCTGTTTGGTGGAGATGATATTTAATAAAATAAGTAGAAATCCACTAAAAGTTTTGTTTGGTTATCTTGCAATCCCGAGATAATCGTCTCCATGCTCCAAATCCATTTAAAGCCATTTTTAAGGCATTTCGCGCATACATGAAATGAACACATTTTTCTCCAAAACTATAACAGATGCAAGCTTGTCCTGTTTGGTGGAGATGATATTTAATAAAATAAGTAGAAATCCACTAAAAGTTTTGTTTGGTTATCTTGCAATATTTAATAAAATAAGTAGAAATCCACTAAAAGTTTTGTTTGGTTATCTTGCAATCCCGAGATAATCGTCTCCATGCTCCAAATCCATTTTAAAGCCATTTTTAAGGCATTTCGCGCATACATGAAATGAACACATTTTTCTCCAAAACTATAACAGATGCAAGCTTGTCCTGTTTGGTGGAGATGATATTTAATAAAATAAGTAGAAATCCACTAAAAGTTTTGTTTGGTTATCTTGCAATCCCGAGATAATCGTCTCCATGCTCCAAATCCATTTTAAAGCCATTTTTAAGGCATTTCGCGCATACATGAAATGAACACATTTTTCTCCAAAACTATAACAGATGCAAGCTTGTCCTGTTTGGTGGAGATGATATTTAATAAAATAAGTAGAAATCCACTAAAAGTTTTGTTTGGTTATCTTGCAATCCCGAGATAATCGTCTCCATGCTCCAAATCCATTTTAAAGCCATTTTTAAGGCATTTCGCGCATACATGAAATGAACACATTTTTCTCCAAAACTATAACAGATGCAAGCTTGTCCTGTTTGGTGGAGATGATATTTAATAAAATAAGTAGAAATCCACTAAAAGTTTTGTTTGGTTATCTTGCAATCCCGAGATAATCGTCATCCATGCTCCAAATCCATTTTAAAGCCATTTTTAAGGCATTTCGCGCATACATGAAATGAACACATTTTTCTCCAAAACTATAACAGATGCAAGCTTGTCCTGTTTGGTGGAGATGATATTTAATAAAATAAGTAGAAATCCACTAAAAGTTTTGTTTGGTTATCTTGCAATCCCGAGATAATCGTCTCCATGCTCCAAATCCATTTTAAAGCCATTTTTAAGGCATTTCGCGCATACATGAAATGAACACATTTTTCTCCAAAACTATAACAGATGCAAGCTTGTCCTGTTTGGTGGAGATGATATTTAATAAAATAAGTAGAAATCCACTAAAAGTTTTGTTTGGTTATCTTGCAATCCCGAGATAATCGTCTCCATGCTCCAAATCCATTTTAAAGCCATTTTTAAGGCATTTCGCGCATACATGAAATGAACACATTTTTCTCCAAAACTATAACAGATGCAAGCTTGTCCTGTTTGGTGGAGATGATATTTAATAAAATAAGTAGAAATCCACTAAAAGTTTTGTTTGGTTATCTTGCAATCCCGAGATAATCGTCTCCATGCTCCAAATCCATTTTAAAGCCATTTTTAAGGCATTTCGCGCATACATGAAATGAACACATTTTTCTCCAAAACTATAACAGATGCAAGCTTGTCCTGTTTGGTGGAGATGATATTTAATAAAATAAGTAGAAATCCACTAAAAGTTTTGTTTGGTTATCTTGCAATCCCGAGATAATCGTCTCCATGCTCCAAATCCATTTTAAAGCCATTTTTAAGGCATTTCGCGCATACATGAAATGAACACATTTTTCTCCAAAACTATAACAGATGCAAGCTTGTCCTGTTTGGTGGAGATGATATTTAATAAAATAAGTAGAAATCCACTAAAAGTTTTGTTTGGTTATCTTGCAATCCCGAGATAATCGTCTCCATGCTCCAAATCCATTTTAAAGCCATTTTTAAGGCATTTCGCGCATACATGAAATGAACACATTTTTCTCCAAAACTATAACAGATGCAAGCTTGTCCTGTTTGGTGGAGATGATATTTAATAAAATAAGTAGAAATCCACTAAAAGTTTTGTTTGGTTATCTTGCAATCCCGAGATAATCGTCTCCATGCTCCAAATCCATTTTAAAGCCATTTTTAAGGCATTTCGCGCATACATGAAATGAACACATTTTTCTCCAAAACTATAACAGATGCAAGCTTGTCCTGTTTGGTGGAGATGATATTTAATAAAATAAGTAGAAATCCACTAAAAGTTTTGTTTGGTTATCTTGCAATCCCGAGATAATCGTCTCCATGCTCCAAATCCATTTTAAAGCCATTTTTAAGGCATTTCGCGCATACATGAAATGAACACATTTTTCTCCAAAACTATAACAGATGCAAGCTTGTCCTGTTTGGTGGAGATGATATTTAATAAAATAAGTAGAAATCCACTAAAAGTTTTGTTTGGTTATCTTGCAATCCCGAGATAATCGTCTCCATGCTCCAAATCCATTTTAAAGCCATTTTTAAGGCATTTCGCGCATACATGAAATGAACACATTTTTCTCCAAAACTATAACAGATGCAAGCTTGTCCTGTTTGGTGGAGATGATATTTAATAAAATAAGTAGAAATCCACTAAAAGTTTTGTTTGGTTATCTTGCAATCCCGAGATAATCGTCTCCATGCTCCAAATCCATTTTAAAGCCATTTTTAAGGCATTTCGCGCATACATGAAATGAACACATTTTTCTCCAAAACTATAACAGATGCAAGCTTGTCCTGTTTGGTGGAGATGATATTTAATAAAATAAGTAGAAATCCACTAAAAGTTTTGTTTGGTTATCTTGCAATCCCGAGATAATCGTCTCCATGCTCCAAATCCATTTTAAAGCCATTTTTAAGGCATTTCGCGCATACATGAAATGAACACATTTTTCTCCAAAACTATAACAGATGCAAGCTTGTCCTGTTTGGTGGAGATGATATTTAATAAAATAAGTAGAAATCCACTAAAAGTTTTGTTTGGTTATCTTGCAATCCCGAGATAATCGTCTCCATGCTCCAAATCCATTTTAAAGCCATTTTTAAGGCATTTCGCGCATACATGAAATGAACACATTTTTCTCCAAAACTATAACAGATGCAAGCTTGTCCTGTTTGGTGGAGATGATATTTAATAAAATAAGTAGAAATCCACTAAAAGTTTTGTTTGGTTATCTTGCAATCCCGAGATAATCGTCTCCATGCTCCAAATCCATTTTAAAGCCATTTTTAAGGCATTTCGCGCATACATGAAATGAACACATTTTTCTCCAAAACTATAACAGATGCAAGCTTGTCCTGTTTGGTGGAGATGATATTTAATAAAATAAGTAGAAATCCACTAAAAGTTTTGTTTGGTTATCTTGCAATCCCGAGATAATCGTCTCCATGCTCCAAATCCATTTTAAAGCCATTTTTAAGGCATTTCGCGCATACATGAAATGAACACATTTTTCTCCAAAACTATAACAGATGCAAGCTTGTCCTGTTTGGTGGAGATGATATTTAATAAAATAAGTAGAAATCCACTAAAAGTTTTGTTTGGTTATCTTGCAATCCCGAGATAATCGTCTCCATGCTCCAAATCCATTTTAAAGCCATTTTTAAGGCATTTCGCGCATACATGAAATGAACACATTTTTCTCCAAAACTATAACAGATGCAAGCTTGTCCTGTTTGGTGGAGATGATATTTAATAAAATAAGTAGAAATCCACTAAAAGTTTTGTTTGGTTATCTTGCAATCCCGAGATAATCGTCTCCATGCTCCAAATCCATTTTAAAGCCATTTTTAAGGCATTTCGCGCATACATGAAATGAACACATTTTTCTCCAAAACTATAACAGATGCAAGCTTGTCCTGTTTGGTGGAGATGATATTTAATAAAATAAGTAGAAATCCACTAAAAGTTTTGTTTGGTTATCTTGCAATCCCGAGATAATCGTCTCCATGCTCCAAATCCATTTTAAAGCCATTTTTAAGGCATTTCGCGCATACATGAAATGAACACATTTTTCTCCAAAACTATAACAGATGCAAGCTTGTCCTGTTTGGTGGAGATGATATTTAATAAAATAAGTAGAAATCCACTAAAAGTTTTGTTTGGTTATCTTGCAATCCCGAGATAATCGTCTCCATGCTCCAAATCCATTTTAAAGCCATTTTTAAGGCATTTCGCGCATACATGAAATGAACACATTTTTCTCCAAAACTATAACAGATGCAAGCTTGTCCTGTTTGGTGGAGATGATATTTAATAAAATAAGTAGAAATCCACTAAAAGTTTTGTTTGGTTATCTTGCAATCCCGAGATAATCGTCTCCATGCTCCAAATCCATTTTAAAGCCATTTTTAAGGCATTTCGCGCATACATGAAATGAACACATTTTTCTCCAAAACTATAACAGATGCAAGCTTGTCCTGTTTGGTGGAGATGATATTTAATAAAATAAGTAGAAATCCACTAAAAGTTTTGTTTGGTTATCTTGCAATCCCGAGATAATCGTCTCCATGCTCCAAATCCATTTTAAAGCCATTTTTAAGGCATTTCGCGCATACATGAAATGAACACATTTTTCTCCAAAACTATAACAGATGCAAGCTTGTCCTGTTTGGTGGAGATGATATTTAATAAAATAAGTAGAAATCCACTAAAAGTTTTGTTTGGTTATCTTGCAATCCCGAGATAATCGTCTCCATGCTCCAAATCCATTTTAAAGCCATTTTTAAGGCATTTCGCGCATACATGAAATGAACACATTTTTCTCCAAAACTATAACAGATGCAAGCTTGTCCTGTTTGGTGGAGATGATATTTAATAAAATAAGTAGAAATCCACTAAAAGTTTTGTTTGGTTATCTTGCAATCCCGAGATAATCGTCTCCATGCTCCAAATCCATTTTAAAGCCATTTTTAAGGCATTTCGCGCATACATGAAATGAACACATTTTTCTCCAAAACTATAACAGATGCAAGCTTGTCCTGTTTGGTGGAGATGATATTTAATAAAATAAGTAGAAATCCACTAAAAGTTTTGTTTGGTTATCTTGCAATCCCGAGATAATCGTCTCCATGCTCCAAATCCATTTTAAAGCCATTTTTAAGGCATTTCGCGCATACATGAAATGAACACATTTTTCTCCAAAACTATAACAGATGCAAGCTTGTCCTGTTTGGTGGAGATGATATTTAATAAAATAAGTAGAAATCCACTAAAAGTTTTGTTTGGTTATCTTGCAATCCCGAGATAATCGTCTCCATGCTCCAAATCCATTTTAAAGCCATTTTTAAGGCATTTCGCGCATACATGAAATGAACACATTTTTCTCCAAAACTATAACAGATGCAAGCTTGTCCTGTTTGGTGGAGATGATATTTAATAAAATAAGTAGAAATCCACTAAAAGTTTTGTTTGGTTATCTTGCAATCCCGAGATAATCGTCTCCATGCTCCAAATCCATTTTAAAGCCATTTTTAAGGCATTTCGCGCATACATGAAATGAACACATTTTTCTCCAAAACTATAACAGATGCAAGCTTGTCCTGTTTGGTGGAGATGATATTTAATAAAATAAGTAGAAATCCACTAAAAGTTTTGTTTGGTTATCTTGCAATCCCGAGATAATCGTCTCCATGCTCCAAATCCATTTTAAAGCCATTTTTAAGGCATTTCGCGCATACATGAAATGAACACATTTTTCTCCAAAACTATAACAGATGCAAGCTTGTCCTGTTTGGTGGAGATGATATTTAATAAAATAAGTAGAAATCCACTAAAAGTTTTGTTTGGTTATCTTGCAATCCCGAGATAATCGTCTCCATGCTCCAAATCCATTTTAAAGCCATTTTTAAGGCATTTCGCGCATACATGAAATGAACACATTTTTCTCCAAAACTATAACAGATGCAAGCTTGTCCTGTTTGGTGGAGATGATATTTAATAAAATAAGTAGAAATCCACTAAAAGTTTTGTTTGGTTATCTTGCAATCCCGAGATAATCGTCTCCATGCTCCAAATCCATTTTAAAGCCATTTTTAAGGCATTTCGCGCATACATGAAATGAACACATTTTTCTCCAAAACTATAACAGATGCAAGCTTGTCCTGTTTGGTGGAGATGATATTTAATAAAATAAGTAGAAATCCACTAAAAGTTTTGTTTGGTTATCTTGCAATCCCGAGATAATCGTCTCCATGCTCCAAATCCATTTTAAAGCCATTTTTAAGGCATTTCGCGCATACATGAAATGAACACATTTTTCTCCAAAACTATAACAGATGCAAGCTTGTCCTGTTTGGTGGAGATGATATTTAATAAAATAAGTAGAAATCCACTAAAAGTTTTGTTTGGTTATCTTGCAATCCCGAGATAATCGTCTCCATGCTCCAAATCCATTTTAAAGCCATTTTTAAGGCATTTCGCGCATACATGAAATGAACACATTTTTCTCCAAAACTATAACAGATGCAAGCTTGTCCTGTTTGGTGGAGATGATATTTAATAAAATAAGTAGAAATCCACTAAAAGTTTTGTTTGGTTATCTTGCAATCCCGAGATAATCGTCTCCATGCTCCAAATCCATTTTAAAGCCATTTTTAAGGCATTTCGCGCATACATGAAATGAACACATTTTTCTCCAAAACTATAACAGATGCAAGCTTGTCCTGTTTGGTGGAGATGATATTTAATAAAATAAGTAGAAATCCACTAAAAGTTTTGTTTGGTTATCTTGCAATCCCGAGATAATCGTCTCCATGCTCCAAATCCATTTTAAAGCCATTTTTAAGGCATTTCGCGCATACATGAAATGAACACATTTTTCTCCAAAACTATAACAGATGCAAGCTTGTCCTGTTTGGTGGAGATGATATTTAATAAAATAAGTAGAAATCCACTAAAAGTTTTGTTTGGTTATCTTGCAATCCCGAGATAATCGTCTCCATGCTCCAAATCCATTTTAAAGCCATTTTTAAGGCATTTCGCGCATACATGAAATGAACACATTTTTCTCCAAAACTATAACAGATGCAAGCTTGTCCTGTTTGGTGGAGATGATATTTAATAAAATAAGTAGAAATCCACTAAAAGTTTTGTTTGGTTATCTTGCAATCCCGAGATAATCGTCTCCATGCTCCAAATCCATTTTAAAGCCATTTTTAAGGCATTTCGCGCATACATGAAATGAACACATTTTTCTCCAAAACTATAACAGATGCAAGCTTGTCCTGTTTGGTGGAGATGATATTTAATAAAATAAGTAGAAATCCACTAAAAGTTTTGTTTGGTTATCTTGCAATCCCGAGATAATCGTCTCCATGCTCCAAATCCATTTTAAAGCCATTTTTAAGGCATTTCGCGCATACATGAAATGAACACATTTTTCTCCAAAACTATAACAGATGCAAGCTTGTCCTGTTTGGTGGAGATGATATTTAATAAAATAAGTAGAAATCCACTAAAAGTTTTGTTTGGTTATCTTGCAATCCCGAGATAATCGTCTCCATGCTCCAAATCCATTTTAAAGCCATTTTTAAGGCATTTCGCGCATACATGAAATGAACACATTTTTCTCCAAAACTATAACAGATGCAAGCTTGTCCTGTTTGGTGGAGATGATATTTAATAAAATAAGTAGAAATCCACTAAAAGTTTTGTTTGGTTATCTTGCAATCCCGAGATAATCGTCTCCATGCTCCA
Source organism: Anomaloglossus baeobatrachus (assembly GCF_048569485.1). NCBI lineage: Eukaryota > Metazoa > Chordata > Amphibia > Anura > Aromobatidae > Anomaloglossus > Anomaloglossus baeobatrachus. The sequence continues at coordinate 94,001 of NW_027442349.1, forward strand.
AATCCATTTTAAAGCCATTTTTAAGGCATTTCGCGCATACATGAAATGAACACATTTTTCTCCAAAACTATAACAGATGCAAGCTTGTCCTGTTTGGTGGAGATGATATTTAATAAAATAAGTAGAAATCCACTAAAAGTTTTGTTTGGTTATCTTGCAATCCCGAGATAATCGTCTCCATGCTCCAAATCCATTTTAAAGCCATTTTTAAGGCATTTCGCGCATACATGAAATGAACACATTTTTCTCCAAAACTATAACAGATGCAAGCTTGTCCTGTTTGGTGGAGATGATATTTAATAAAATAAGTAGAAATCCACTAAAAGTTTTGTTTGGTTATCTTGCAATCCCGAGATAATCGTCTCCATGCTCCAAATCCATTTTAAAGCCATTTTTAAGGCATTTCGCGCATACATGAAATGAACACATTTTTCTCCAAAACTATAACAGATGCAAGCTTGTCCTGTTTGGTGGAGATGATATTTAATAAAATAAGTAGAAATCCACTAAAAGTTTTGTTTGGTTATCTTGCAATCCCGAGATAATCGTCTCCATGCTCCAAATCCATTTTAAAGCCATTTTTAAGGCATTTCGCGCATACATGAAATGAACACATTTTTCTCCAAAACTATAACAGATGCAAGCTTGTCCTGTTTGGTGGAGATGATATTTAATAAAATAAGTAGAAATCCACTAAAAGTTTTGTTTGGTTATCTTGCAATCCCGAGATAATCGTCTCCATGCTCCAAATCCATTTTAAAGCCATTTTTAAGGCATTTCGCGCATACATGAAATGAACACATTTTTCTCCAAAACTATAACAGATGCAAGCTTGTCCTGTTTGGTGGAGATGATATTTAATAAAATAAGTAGAAATCCACTAAAAGTTTTGTTTGGTTATCTTGCAATCCCGAGATAATCGTCTCCATGCTCCAAATCCATTTTAAAGCCATTTTTAAGGCATTTCGCGCATACATGAAATGAACACATTTTTCTCCAAAACTATAACAGATGCAAGCTTGTCCTGTTTGGTGGAGATGATATTTAATAAAATAAGTAGAAATCCACTAAAAGTTTTGTTTGGTTATCTTGCAATCCCGAGATAATCGTCTCCATGCTCCAAATCCATTTTAAAGCCATTTTTAAGGCATTTCGCGCATACATGAAATGAACACATTTTTCTCCAAAACTATAACAGATGCAAGCTTGTCCTGTTTGGTGGAGATGATATTTAATAAAATAAGTAGAAATCCACTAAAAGTTTTGTTTGGTTATCTTGCAATCCCGAGATAATCGTCTCCATGCTCCAAATCCATTTTAAAGCCATTTTTAAGGCATTTCGCGCATACATGAAATGAACACATTTTTCTCCAAAACTATAACAGATGCAAGCTTGTCCTGTTTGGTGGAGATGATATTTAATAAAATAAGTAGAAATCCACTAAAAGTTTTGTTTGGTTATCTTGCAATCCCGAGATAATCGTCTCCATGCTCCAAATCCATTTTAAAGCCATTTTTAAGGCATTTCGCGCATACATGAAATGAACACATTTTTCTCCAAAACTATAACAGATGCAAGCTTGTCCTGTTTGGTGGAGATGATATTTAATAAAATAAGTAGAAATCCACTAAAAGTTTTGTTTGGTTATCTTGCAATCCCGAGATAATCGTCTCCATGCTCCAAATCCATTTTAAAGCCATTTTTAAGGCATTTCGCGCATACATGAAATGAACACATTTTTCTCCAAAACTATAACAGATGCAAGCTTGTCCTGTTTGGTGGAGATGATATTTAATAAAATAAGTAGAAATCCACTAAAAGTTTTGTTTGGTTATCTTGCAATCCCGAGATAATCGTCTCCATGCTCCAAATCCATTTTAAAGCCATTTTTAAGGCATTTCGCGCATACATGAAATGAACACATTTTTCTCCAAAACTATAACAGATGCAAGCTTGTCCTGTTTGGTGGAGATGATATTTAATAAAATAAGTAGAAATCCACTAAAAGTTTTGTTTGGTTATCTTGCAATCCCGAGATAATCGTCTCCATGCTCCAAATCCATTTTAAAGCCATTTTTAAGGCATTTCGCGCATACATGAAATGAACACATTTTTCTCCAAAACTATAACAGATGCAAGCTTGTCCTGTTTGGTGGAGATGATATTTAATAAAATAAGTAGAAATCCACTAAAAGTTTTGTTTGGTTATCTTGCAATCCCGAGATAATCGTCTCCATGCTCCAAATCCATTTTAAAGCCATTTTTAAGGCATTTCGCGCATACATGAAATGAACACATTTTTCTCCAAAACTATAACAGATGCAAGCTTGTCCTGTTTGGTGGAGATGATATTTAATAAAATAAGTAGAAATCCACTAAAAGTTTTGTTTGGTTATCTTGCAATCCCGAGATAATCGTCTCCATGCTCCAAATCCATTTTAAAGCCATTTTTAAGGCATTTCGCGCATACATGAAATGAACACATTTTTCTCCAAAACTATAACAGATGCAAGCTTGTCCTGTTTGGTGGAGATGATATTTAATAAAATAAGTAGAAATCCACTAAAAGTTTTGTTTGGTTATCTTGCAATCCCGAGATAATCGTCTCCATGCTCCAAATCCATTTTAAAGCCATTTTTAAGGCATTTCGCGCATACATGAAATGAACACATTTTTCTCCAAAACTATAACAGATGCAAGCTTGTCCTGTTTGGTGGAGATGATATTTAATAAAATAAGTAGAAATCCACTAAAAGTTTTGTTTGGTTATCTTGCAATCCCGAGATAATCGTCTCCATGCTCCAAATCCATTTTAAAGCCATTTTTAAGGCATTTCGCGCATACATGAAATGAACACATTTTTCTCCAAAACTATAACAGATGCAAGCTTGTCCTGTTTGGTGGAGATGATATTTAATAAAATAAGTAGAAATCCACTAAAAGTTTTGTTTGGTTATCTTGCAATCCCGAGATAATCGTCTCCATGCTCCAAATCCATTTTAAAGCCATTTTTAAGGCATTTCGCGCATACATGAAATGAACACATTTTTCTCCAAAACTATAACAGATGCAAGCTTGTCCTGTTTGGTGGAGATGATATTTAATAAAATAAGTAGAAATCCACTAAAAGTTTTGTTTGGTTATCTTGCAATCCCGAGATAATCGTCTCCATGCTCCAAATCCATTTTAAAGCCATTTTTAAGGCATTTCGCGCATACATGAAATGAACACATTTTTCTCCAAAACTATAACAGATGCAAGCTTGTCCTGTTTGGTGGAGATGATATTTAATAAAATAAGTAGAAATCCACTAAAAGTTTTGTTTGGTTATCTTGCAATCCCGAGATAATCGTCTCCATGCTCCAAATCCATTTTAAAGCCATTTTTAAGGCATTTCGCGCATACATGAAATGAACACATTTTTCTCCAAAACTATAACAGATGCAAGCTTGTCCTGTTTGGTGGAGATGATATTTAATAAAATAAGTAGAAATCCACTAAAAGTTTTGTTTGGTTATCTTGCAATCCCGAGATAATCGTCTCCATGCTCCAAATCCATTTTAAAGCCATTTTTAAGGCATTTCGCGCATACATGAAATGAACACATTTTTCTCCAAAACTATAACAGATGCAAGCTTGTCCTGTTTGGTGGAGATGATATTTAATAAAATAAGTAGAAATCCACTAAAAGTTTTGTTTGGTTATCTTGCAATCCCGAGATAATCGTCTCCATGCTCCAAATCCATTTTAAAGCCATTTTTAAGGCATTTCGCGCATACATGAAATGAACACATTTTTCTCCAAAACTATAACAGATGCAAGCTTGTCCTGTTTGGTGGAGATGATATTTAATAAAATAAGTAGAAATCCACTAAAAGTTTTGTTTGGTTATCTTGCAATCCCGAGATAATCGTCTCCATGCTCCAAATCCATTTTAAAGCCATTTTTAAGGCATTTCGCGCATACATGAAATGAACACATTTTTCTCCAAAACTATAACAGATGCAAGCTTGTCCTGTTTGGTGGAGATGATATTTAATAAAATAAGTAGAAATCCACTAAAAGTTTTGTTTGGTTATCTTGCAATCCCGAGATAATCGTCTCCATGCTCCAAATCCATTTTAAAGCCATTTTTAAGGCATTTCGCGCATACATGAAATGAACACATTTTTCTCCAAAACTATAACAGATGCAAGCTTGTCCTGTTTGGTGGAGATGATATTTAATAAAATAAGTAGAAATCCACTAAAAGTTTTGTTTGGTTATCTTGCAATCCCGAGATAATCGTCTCCATGCTCCAAATCCATTTTAAAGCCATTTTTAAGGCATTTCGCGCATACATGAAATGAACACATTTTTCTCCAAAACTATAACAGATGCAAGCTTGTCCTGTTTGGTGGAGATGATATTTAATAAAATAAGTAGAAATCCACTAAAAGTTTTGTTTGGTTATCTTGCAATCCCGAGATAATCGTCTCCATGCTCCAAATCCATTTTAAAGCCATTTTTAAGGCATTTCGCGCATACATGAAATGAACACATTTTTCTCCAAAACTATAACAGATGCAAGCTTGTCCTGTTTGGTGGAGATGATATTTAATAAAATAAGTAGAAATCCACTAAAAGTTTTGTTTGGTTATCTTGCAATCCCGAGATAATCGTCTCCATGCTCCAAATCCATTTTAAAGCCATTTTTAAGGCATTTCGCGCATACATGAAATGAACACATTTTTCTCCAAAACTATAACAGATGCAAGCTTGTCCTGTTTGGTGGAGATGATATTTAATAAAATAAGTAGAAATCCACTAAAAGTTTTGTTTGGTTATCTTGCAATCCCGAGATAATCGTCTCCATGCTCCAAATCCATTTTAAAGCCATTTTTAAGGCATTTCGCGCATACATGAAATGAACACATTTTTCTCCAAAACTATAACAGATGCAAGCTTGTCCTGTTTGGTGGAGATGATATTTAATAAAATAAGTAGAAATCCACTAAAAGTTTTGTTTGGTTATCTTGCAATCCCGAGATAATCGTCTCCATGCTCCAAATCCATTTTAAAGCCATTTTTAAGGCATTTCGCGCATACATGAAATGAACACATTTTTCTCCAAAACTATAACAGATGCAAGCTTGTCCTGTTTGGTGGAGATGATATTTAATAAAATAAGTAGAAATCCACTAAAAGTTTTGTTTGGTTATCTTGCAATCCCGAGATAATCGTCTCCATGCTCCAAATCCATTTTAAAGCCATTTTTAAGGCATTTCGCGCATACATGAAATGAACACATTTTTCTCCAAAACTATAACAGATGCAAGCTTGTCCTGTTTGGTGGAGATGATATTTAATAAAATAAGTAGAAATCCACTAAAAGTTTTGTTTGGTTATCTTGCAATCCCGAGATAATCGTCTCCATGCTCCAAATCCATTTTAAAGCCATTTTTAAGGCATTTCGCGCATACATGAAATGAACACATTTTTCTCCAAAACTATAACAGATGCAAGCTTGTCCTGTTTGGTGGAGATGATATTTAATAAAATAAGTAGAAATCCACTAAAAGTTTTGTTTGGTTATCTTGCAATCCCGAGATAATCGTCTCCATGCTCCAAATCCATTTTAAAGCCATTTTTAAGGCATTTCGCGCATACATGAAATGAACACATTTTTCTCCAAAACTATAACAGATGCAAGCTTGTCCTGTTTGGTGGAGATGATATTTAATAAAATAAGTAGAAATCCACTAAAAGTTTTGTTTGGTTATCTTGCAATCCCGAGATAATCGTCTCCATGCTCCAAATCCATTTTAAAGCCATTTTTAAGGCATTTCGCGCATACATGAAATGAACACATTTTTCTCCAAAACTATAACAGATGCAAGCTTGTCCTGTTTGGTGGAGATGATATTTAATAAAATAAGTAGAAATCCACTAAAAGTTTTGTTTGGTTATCTTGCAATCCCGAGATAATCGTCTCCATGCTCCAAATCCATTTTAAAGCCATTTTTAAGGCATTTCGCGCATACATGAAATGAACACATTTTTCTCCAAAACTATAACAGATGCAAGCTTGTCCTGTTTGGTGGAGATGATATTTAATAAAATAAGTAGAAATCCACTAAAAGTTTTGTTTGGTTATCTTGCAATCCCGAGATAATCGTCTCCATGCTCCAAATCCATTTTAAAGCCATTTTTAAGGCATTTCGCGCATACATGAAATGAACACATTTTTCTCCAAAACTATAACAGATGCAAGCTTGTCCTGTTTGGTGGAGATGATATTTAATAAAATAAGTAGAAATCCACTAAAAGTTTTGTTTGGTTATCTTGCAATCCCGAGATAATCGTCTCCATGCTCCAAATCCATTTTAAAGCCATTTTTAAGGCATTTCGCGCATACATGAAATGAACACATTTTTCTCCAAAACTATAACAGATGCAAGCTTGTCCTGTTTGGTGGAGATGATATTTAATAAAATAAGTAGAAATCCACTAAAAGTTTTGTTTGGTTATCTTGCAATCCCGAGATAATCGTCTCCATGCTCCAAATCCATTTTAAAGCCATTTTTAAGGCATTTCGCGCATACATGAAATGAACACATTTTTCTCCAAAACTATAACAGATGCAAGCTTGTCCTGTTTGGTGGAGATGATATTTAATAAAATAAGTAGAAATCCACTAAAAGTTTTGTTTGGTTATCTTGCAATCCCGAGATAATCGTCTCCATGCTCCAAATCCATTTTAAAGCCATTTTTAAGGCATTTCGCGCATACATGAAATGAACACATTTTTCTCCAAAACTATAACAGATGCAAGCTTGTCCTGTTTGGTGGAGATGATATTTAATAAAATAAGTAGAAATCCACTAAAAGTTTTGTTTGGTTATCTTGCAATCCCGAGATAATCGTCTCCATGCTCCAAATCCATTTTAAAGCCATTTTTAAGGCATTTCGCGCATACATGAAATGAACACATTTTTCTCCAAAACTATAACAGATGCAAGCTTGTCCTGTTTGGTGGAGATGATATTTAATAAAATAAGTAGAAATCCACTAAAAGTTTTGTTTGGTTATCTTGCAATCCCGAGATAATCGTCTCCATGCTCCAAATCCATTTTAAAGCCATTTTTAAGGCATTTCGCGCATACATGAAATGAACACATTTTTCTCCAAAACTATAACAGATGCAAGCTTGTCCTGTTTGGTGGAGATGATATTTAATAAAATAAGTAGAAATCCACTAAAAGTTTTGTTTGGTTATCTTGCAATCCCGAGATAATCGTCTCCATGCTCCAAATCCATTTTAAAGCCATTTTTAAGGCATTTCGCGCATACATGAAATGAACACATTTTTCTCCAAAACTATAACAGATGCAAGCTTGTCCTGTTTGGTGGAGATGATATTTAATAAAATAAGTAGAAATCCACTAAAAGTTTTGTTTGGTTATCTTGCAATCCCGAGATAATCGTCTCCATGCTCCAAATCCATTTTAAAGCCATTTTTAAGGCATTTCGCGCATACATGAAATGAACACATTTTTCTCCAAAACTATAACAGATGCAAGCTTGTCCTGTTTGGTGGAGATGATATTTAATAAAATAAGTAGAAATCCACTAAAAGTTTTGTTTGGTTATCTTGCAATCCCGAGATAATCGTCTCCATGCTCCAAATCCATTTTAAAGCCATTTTTAAGGCATTTCGCGCATACATGAAATGAACACATTTTTCTCCAAAACTATAACAGATGCAAGCTTGTCCTGTTTGGTGGAGATGATATTTAATAAAATAAGTAGAAATCCACTAAAAGTTTTGTTTGGTTATCTTGCAATCCCGAGATAATCGTCTCCATGCTCCAAATCCATTTTAAAGCCATTTTTAAGGCATTTCGCGCATACATGAAATGAACACATTTTTCTCCAAAACTATAACAGATGCAAGCTTGTCCTGTTTGGTGGAGATGATATTTAATAAAATAAGTAGAAATCCACTAAAAGTTTTGTTTGGTTATCTTGCAATCCCGAGATAATCGTCTCCATGCTCCAAATCCATTTTAAAGCCATTTTTAAGGCATTTCGCGCATACATGAAATGAACACATTTTTCTCCAAAACTATAACAGATGCAAGCTTGTCCTGTTTGGTGGAGATGATATTTAATAAAATAAGTAGAAATCCACTAAAAGTTTTGTTTGGTTATCTTGCAATCCCGAGATAATCGTCTCCATGCTCCAAATCCATTTTAAAGCCATTTTTAAGGCATTTCGCGCATACATGAAATGAACACATTTTTCTCCAAAACTATAACAGATGCAAGCTTGTCCTGTTTGGTGGAGATGATATTTAATAAAATAAGTAGAAATCCACTAAAAGTTTTGTTTGGTTATCTTGCAATCCCGAGATAATCGTCTCCATGCTCCAAATCCATTTTAAAGCCATTTTTAAGGCATTTCGCGCATACATGAAATGAACACATTTTTCTCCAAAACTATAACAGATGCAAGCTTGTCCTGTTTGGTGGAGATGATATTTAATAAAATAAGTAGAAATCCACTAAAAGTTTTGTTTGGTTATCTTGCAATCCCGAGATAATCGTCTCCATGCTCCAAATCCATTTTAAAGCCATTTTTAAGGCATTTCGCGCATACATGAAATGAACACATTTTTCTCCAAAACTATAACAGATGCAAGCTTGTCCTGTTTGGTGGAGATGATATTTAATAAAATAAGTAGAAATCCACTAAAAGTTTTGTTTGGTTATCTTGCAATCCCGAGATAATCGTCTCCATGCTCCAAATCCATTTTAAAGCCATTTTTAAGGCATTTCGCGCATACATGAAATGAACACATTTTTCTCCAAAACTATAACAGATGCAAGCTTGTCCTGTTTGGTGGAGATGATATTTAATAAAATAAGTAGAAATCCACTAAAAGTTTTGTTTGGTTATCTTGCAATCCCGAGATAATCGTCTCCATGCTCCAAATCCATTTTAAAGCCATTTTTAAGGCATTTCGCGCATACATGAAATGAACACATTTTTCTCCAAAACTATAACAGATGCAAGCTTGTCCTGTTTGGTGGAGATGATATTTAATAAAATAAGTAGAAATCCACTAAAAGTTTTGTTTGGTTATCTTGCAATCCCGAGATAATCGTCTCCATGCTCCAAATCCATTTTAAAGCCATTTTTAAGGCATTTCGCGCATACATGAAATGAACACATTTTTCTCCAAAACTATAACAGATGCAAGCTTGTCCTGTTTGGTGGAGATGATATTTAATAAAATAAGTAGAAATCCACTAAAAGTTTTGTTTGGTTATCTTGCAATCCCGAGATAATCGTCTCCATGCTCCAAATCCATTTTAAAGCCATTTTTAAGGCATTTCGCGCATACATGAAATGAACACATTTTTCTCCAAAACTATAACAGATGCAAGCTTGTCCTGTTTGGTGGAGATGATATTTAATAAAATAAGTAGAAATCCACTAAAAGTTTTGTTTGGTTATCTTGCAATCCCGAGATAATCGTCTCCATGCTCCAAATCCATTTTAAAGCCATTTTTAAGGCATTTCGCGCATACATGAAATGAACACATTTTTCTCCAAAACTATAACAGATGCAAGCTTGTCCTGTTTGGTGGAGATGATATTTAATAAAATAAGTAGAAATCCACTAAAAGTTTTGTTTGGTTATCTTGCAATCCCGAGATAATCGTCTCCATGCTCCAAATCCATTTTAAAGCCATTTTTAAGGCATTTCGCGCATACATGAAATGAACACATTTTTCTCCAAAACTATAACAGATGCAAGCTTGTCCTGTTTGGTGGAGATGATATTTAATAAAATAAGTAGAAATCCACTAAAAGTTTTGTTTGGTTATCTTGCAATCCCGAGATAATCGTCTCCATGCTCCAAATCCATTTTAAAGCCATTTTTAAGGCATTTCGCGCATACATGAAATGAACACATTTTTCTCCAAAACTATAACAGATGCAAGCTTGTCCTGTTTGGTGGAGATGATATTTAATAAAATAAGTAGAAATCCACTAAAAGTTTTGTTTGGTTATCTTGCAATCCCGAGATAATCGTCTCCATGCTCCAAATCCATTTTAAAGCCATTTTTAAGGCATTTCGCGCATACATGAAATGAACACATTTTTCTCCAAAACTATAACAGATGCAAGCTTGTCCTGTTTGGTGGAGATGATATTTAATAAAATAAGTAGAAATCCACTAAAAGTTTTGTTTGGTTATCTTGCAATCCCGAGATAATCGTCTCCATGCTCCAAATCCATTTTAAAGCCATTTTTAAGGCATTTCGCGCATACATGAAATGAACACATTTTTCTCCAAAACTATAACAGATGCAAGCTTGTCCTGTTTGGTGGAGATGATATTTAATAAAATAAGTAGAAATCCACTAAAAGTTTTGTTTGGTTATCTTGCAATCCCGAGATAATCGTCTCCATGCTCCAAATCCATTTTAAAGCCATTTTTAAGGCATTTCGCGCATACATGAAATGAACACATTTTTCTCCAAAACTATAACAGATGCAAGCTTGTCCTGTTTGGTGGAGATGATATTTAATAAAATAAGTAGAAATCCACTAAAAGTTTTGTTTGGTTATCTTGCAATCCCGAGATAATCGTCTCCATGCTCCAAATCCATTTTAAAGCCATTTTTAAGGCATTTCGCGCATACATGAAATGAACACATTTTTCTCCAAAACTATAACAGATGCAAGCTTGTCCTGTTTGGTGGAGATGATATTTAATAAAATAAGTAGAAATCCACTAAAAGTTTTGTTTGGTTATCTTGCAATCCCGAGATAATCGTCTCCATGCTCCAAATCCATTTTAAAGCCATTTTTAAGGCATTTCGCGCATACATGAAATGAACACATTTTTCTCCAAAACTATAACAGATGCAAGCTTGTCCTGTTTGGTGGAGATGATATTTAATAAAATAAGTAGAAATCCACTAAAAGTTTTGTTTGGTTATCTTGCAATCCCGAGATAATCGTCTCCATGCTCCAAATCCATTTTAAAGCCATTTTTAAGGCATTTCGCGCATACATGAAATGAACACATTTTTCTCCAAAACTATAACAGATGCAAGCTTGTCCTGTTTGGTGGAGATGATATTTAATAAAATAAGTAGAAATCCACTAAAAGTTTTGTTTGGTTATCTTGCAATCCCGAGATAATCGTCTCCATGCTCCAAATCCATTTTAAAGCCATTTTTAAGGCATTTCGCGCATACATGAAATGAACACATTTTTCTCCAAAACTATAACAGATGCAAGCTTGTCCTGTTTGGTGGAGATGATATTTAATAAAATAAGTAGAAATCCACTAAAAGTTTTGTTTGGTTATCTTGCAATCCCGAGATAATCGTCTCCATGCTCCAAATCCATTTTAAAGCCATTTTTAAGGCATTTCGCGCATACATGAAATGAACACATTTTTCTCCAAAACTATAACAGATGCAAGCTTGTCCTGTTTGGTGGAGATGATATTTAATAAAATAAGTAGAAATCCACTAAAAGTTTTGTTTGGTTATCTTGCAATCCCGAGATAATCGTCTCCATGCTCCAAATCCATTTTAAAGCCATTTTTAAGGCATTTCGCGCATACATGAAATGAACACATTTTTCTCCAAAACTATAACAGATGCAAGCTTGTCCTGTTTGGTGGAGATGATATTTAATAAAATAAGTAGAAATCCACTAAAAGTTTTGTTTGGTTATCTTGCAATCCCGAGATAATCGTCTCCATGCTCCAAATCCATTTTAAAGCCATTTTTAAGGCATTTCGCGCATACATGAAATGAACACATTTTTCTCCAAAACTATAACAGATGCAAGCTTGTCCTGTTTGGTGGAGATGATATTTAATAAAATAAGTAGAAATCCACTAAAAGTTTTGTTTGGTTATCTTGCAATCCCGAGATAATCGTCTCCATGCTCCAAATCCATTTTAAAGCCATTTTTAAGGCATTTCGCGCATACATGAAATGAACACATTTTTCTCCAAAACTATAACAGATGCAAGCTTGTCCTGTTTGGTGGAGATGATATTTAATAAAATAAGTAGAAATCCACTAAAAGTTTTGTTTGGTTATCTTGCAATCCCGAGATAATCGTCTCCATGCTCCAAATCCATTTTAAAGCCATTTTTAAGGCATTTCGCGCATACATGAAATGAACACATTTTTCTCCAAAACTATAACAGATGCAAGCTTGTCCTGTTTGGTGGAGATGATATTTAATAAAATAAGTAGAAATCCACTAAAAGTTTTGTTTGGTTATCTTGCAATCCCGAGATAATCGTCTCCATGCTCCAAATCCATTTTAAAGCCATTTTTAAGGCATTTCGCGCATACATGAAATGAACACATTTTTCTCCAAAACTATAACAGATGCAAGCTTGTCCTGTTTGGTGGAGATGATATTTAATAAAATAAGTAGAAATCCACTAAAAGTTTTGTTTGGTTATCTTGCAATCCCGAGATAATCGTCTCCATGCTCCAAATCCATTTTAAAGCCATTTTTAAGGCATTTCGCGCATACATGAAATGAACACATTTTTCTCCAAAACTATAACAGATGCAAGCTTGTCCTGTTTGGTGGAGATGATATTTAATAAAATAAGTAGAAATCCACTAAAAGTTTTGTTTGGTTATCTTGCAATCCCGAGATAATCGTCTCCATGCTCCAAATCCATTTTAAAGCCATTTTTAAGGCATTTCGCGCATACATGAAATGAACACATTTTTCTCCAAAACTATAACAGATGCAAGCTTGTCCTGTTTGGTGGAGATGATATTTAATAAAATAAGTAGAAATCCACTAAAAGTTTTGTTTGGTTATCTTGCAATCCCGAGATAATCGTCTCCATGCTCCAAATCCATTTTAAAGCCATTTTTAAGGCATTTCGCGCATACATGAAATGAACACATTTTTCTCCAAAACTATAACAGATGCAAGCTTGTCCTGTTTGGTGGAGATGATATTTAATAAAATAAGTAGAAATCCACTAAAAGTTTTGTTTGGTTATCTTGCAATCCCGAGATAATCGTCTCCATGCTCCAAATCCATTTTAAAGCCATTTTTAAGGCATTTCGCGCATACATGAAATGAACACATTTTTCTCCAAAACTATAACAGATGCAAGCTTGTCCTGTTTGGTGGAGATGATATTTAATAAAATAAGTAGAAATCCACTAAAAGTTTTGTTTGGTTATCTTGCAATCCCGAGATAATCGTCTCCATGCTCCAAATCCATTTTAAAGCCATTTTTAAGGCATTTCGCGCATACATGAAATGAACACATTTTTCTCCAAAACTATAACAGATGCAAGCTTGTCCTGTTTGGTGGAGATGATATTTAATAAAATAAGTAGAAATCCACTAAAAGTTTTGTTTGGTTATCTTGCAATCCCGAGATAATCGTCTCCATGCTCCAAATCCATTTTAAAGCCATTTTTAAGGCATTTCGCGCATACATGAAATGAACACATTTTTCTCCAAAACTATAACAGATGCAAGCTTGTCCTGTTTGGTGGAGATGATATTTAATAAAATAAGTAGAAATCCACTAAAAGTTTTGTTTGGTTATCTTGCAATCCCGAGATAATCGTCTCCATGCTCCAAATCCATTTTAAAGCCATTTTTAAGGCATTTCGCGCATACATGAAATGAACACATTTTTCTCCAAAACTATAACAGATGCAAGCTTGTCCTGTTTGGTGGAGATGATATTTAATAAAATAAGTAGAAATCCACTAAAAGTTTTGTTTGGTTATCTTGCAATCCCGAGATAATCGTCTCCATGCTCCAAATCCATTTTAAAGCCATTTTTAAGGCATTTCGCGCATACATGAAATGAACACATTTTTCATCCAAAACTATAACAGATGCAAGCTTGTCCTGTTTGGTGGAGATGATATTTAATAAAATAAGTAGAAATCCACTAAAAGTTTTGTTTGGTTATCTTGCAATCCCGAGATAATCGTCTCCATGCTCCAAATCCATTTTAAAGCCATTTTTAAGGCATTTCGCGCATACATGAAATGAACACATTTTTCTCCAAAACTATAACAGATGCAAGCTTGTCCTGTTTGGTGGAGATGATATTTAATAAAATAAGTAGAAATCCACTAAAAGTTTTGTTTGGTTATCTTGCAATCCCGAGATAATCGTCTCCATGCTCCAAATCCATTTTAAAGCCATTTTTAAGGCATTTCGCGCATACATGAAATGAACACATTTTTCTCCAAAACTATAACAGATGCAAGCTTGTCCTGTTTGGTGGAGATGATATTTAATAAAATAAGTAGAAATCCACTAAAAGTTTTGTTTGGTTATCTTGCAATCCCGAGATAATCGTCTCCATGCTCCAAATCCATTTTAAAGCCATTTTTAAGGCATTTCGCGCATACATGAAATGAACACATTTTTCTCCAAAACTATAACAGATGCAAGCTTGTCCTGTTTGGTGGAGATGATATTTAATAAAATAAGTAGAAATCCACTAAAAGTTTTGTTTGGTTATCTTGCAATCCCGAGATAATCGTCTCCATGCTCCAAATCCATTTTAAAGCCATTTTTAAGGCATTTCGCGCATACATGAAATGAACACATTTTTCTCCAAAACTATAACAGATGCAAGCTTGTCCTGTTTGGTGGAGATGATATTTAATAAAATAAGTAGAAATCCACTAAAAGTTTTGTTTGGTTATCTTGCAATCCCGAGATAATCGTCTCCATGCTCCAAATCCATTTTAAAGCCATTTTTAAGGCATTTCGCGCATACATGAAATGAACACATTTTTCTCCAAAACTATAACAGATGCAAGCTTGTCCTGTTTGGTGGAGATGATATTTAATAAAATAAGTAGAAATCCACTAAAAGTTTTGTTTGGTTATCTTGCAATCCCGAGATAATCGTCTCCATGCTCCAAATCCATTTTAAAGCCATTTTTAAGGCATTTCGCGCATACATGAAATGAACACATTTTTCTCCAAAACTATAACAGATGCAAGCTTGTCCTGTTTGGTGGAGATGATATTTAATAAAATAAGTAGAAATCCACTAAAAGTTTTGTTTGGTTATCTTGCAATCCCGAGATAATCGTCTCCATGCTCCAAATCCATTTTAAAGCCATTTTTAAGGCATTTCGCGCATACATGAAATGAACACATTTTTCTCCAAAACTATAACAGATGCAAGCTTGTCCTGTTTGGTGGAGATGATATTTAATAAAATAAGTAGAAATCCACTAAAAGTTTTGTTTGGTTATCTTGCAATCCCGAGATAATCGTCTCCATGCTCCAAATCCATTTTAAAGCCATTTTTAAGGCATTTCGCGCATACATGAAATGAACACATTTTTCTCCAAAACTATAACAGATGCAAGCTTGTCCTGTTTGGTGGAGATGATATTTAATAAAATAAGTAGAAATCCACTAAAAGTTTTGTTTGGTTATCTTGCAATCCCGAGATAATCGTCTCCATGCTCCAAATCCATTTTAAAGCCATTTTTAAGGCATTTCGCGCATACATGAAATGAACACATTTTTCTCCAAAACTATAACAGATGCAAGCTTGTCCTGTTTGGTGGAGATGATATTTAATAAAATAAGTAGAAATCCACTAAAAGTTTTGTTTGGTTATCTTGCAATCCCGAGATAATCGTCTCCATGCTCCAAATCCATTTTAAAGCCATTTTTAAGGCATTTCGCGCATACATGAAATGAACACATTTTTCTCCAAAACTATAACAGATGCAAGCTTGTCCTGTTTGGTGGAGATGATATTTAATAAAATAAGTAGAAATCCACTAAAAGTTTTGTTTGGTTATCTTGCAATCCCGAGATAATCGTCTCCATGCTCCAAATCCATTTTAAAGCCATTTTTAAGGCATTTCGCGCATACATGAAATGAACACATTTTTCTCCAAAACTATAACAGATGCAAGCTTGTCCTGTTTGGTGGAGATGATATTTAATAAAATAAGTAGAAATCCACTAAAAGTTTTGTTTGGTTATCTTGCAATCCCGAGATAATCGTCTCCATGCTCCAAATCCATTTTAAAGCCATTTTTAAGGCATTTCGCGCATACATGAAATGAACACATTTTTCTCCAAAACTATAACAGATGCAAGCTTGTCCTGTTTGGTGGAGATGATATTTAATAAAATAAGTAGAAATCCACTAAAAGTTTTGTTTGGTTATCTTGCAATCCCGAGATAATCGTCTCCATGCTCCAAATCCATTTTAAAGCCATTTTTAAGGCATTTCGCGCATACATGAAATGAACACATTTTTCTCCAAAACTATAACAGATGCAAGCTTGTCCTGTTTGGTGGAGATGATATTTAATAAAATAAGTAGAAATCCACTAAAAGTTTTGTTTGGTTATCTTGCAATCCCGAGATAATCGTCTCCATGCTCCAAATCCATTTTAAAGCCATTTTTAAGGCATTTCGCGCATACATGAAATGAACACATTTTTCTCCAAAACTATAACAGATGCAAGCTTGTCCTGTTTGGTGGAGATGATATTTAATAAAATAAGTAGAAATCCACTAAAAGTTTTGTTTGGTTATCTTGCAATCCCGAGATAATCGTCTCCATGCTCCAAATCCATTTTAAAGCCATTTTTAAGGCATTTCGCGCATACATGAAATGAACACATTTTTCTCCAAAACTATAACAGATGCAAGCTTGTCCTGTTTGGTGGAGATGATATTTAATAAAATAAGTAGAAATCCACTAAAAGTTTTGTTTGGTTATCTTGCAATCCCGAGATAATCGTCTCCATGCTCCAAATCCATTTTAAAGCCATTTTTAAGGCATTTCGCGCATACATGAAATGAACACATTTTTCTCCAAAACTATAACAGATGCAAGCTTGTCCTGTTTGGTGGAGATGATATTTAATAAAATAAGTAGAAATCCACTAAAAGTTTTGTTTGGTTATCTTGCAATCCCGAGATAATCGTCTCCATGCTCCAAATCCATTTTAAAGCCATTTTTAAGGCATTTCGCGCATACATGAAATGAACACATTTTTCTCCAAAACTATAACAGATGCAAGCTTGTCCTGTTTGGTGGAGATGATATTTAATAAAATAAGTAGAAATCCACTAAAAGTTTTGTTTGGTTATCTTGCAATCCCGAGATAATCGTCTCCATGCTCCAAATCCATTTTAAAGCCATTTTTAAGGCATTTCGCGCATACATGAAATGAACACATTTTTCTCCAAAACTATAACAGATGCAAGCTTGTCCTGTTTGGTGGAGATGATATTTAATAAAATAAGTAGAAATCCACTAAAAGTTTTGTTTGGTTATCTTGCAATCCCGAGATAATCGTCTCCATGCTCCAAATCCATTTTAAAGCCATTTTTAAGGCATTTCGCGCATACATGAAATGAACACATTTTTCTCCAAAACTATAACAGATGCAAGCTTGTCCTGTTTGGTGGAGATGATATTTAATAAAATAAGTAGAAATCCACTAAAAGTTTTGTTTGGTTATCTTGCAATCCCGAGATAATCGTCTCCATGCTCCAAATCCATTTTAAAGCCATTTTTAAGGCATTTCGCGCATACATGAAATGAACACATTTTTCTCCAAAACTATAACAGATGCAAGCTTGTCCTGTTTGGTGGAGATGATATTTAATAAAATAAGTAGAAATCCACTAAAAGTTTTGTTTGGTTATCTTGCAATCCCGAGATAATCGTCTCCATGCTCCAAATCCATTTTAAAGCCATTTTTAAGGCATTTCGCGCATACATGAAATGAACACATTTTTCTCCAAAACTATAACAGATGCAAGCTTGTCCTGTTTGGTGGAGATGATATTTAATAAAATAAGTAGAAATCCACTAAAAGTTTTGTTTGGTTATCTTGCAATCCCGAGATAATCGTCTCCATGCTCCAAATCCATTTTAAAGCCATTTTTAAGGCATTTCGCGCATACATGAAATGAACACATTTTTCTCCAAAACTATAACAGATGCAAGCTTGTCCTGTTTGGTGGAGATGATATTTAATAAAATAAGTAGAAATCCACTAAAAGTTTTGTTTGGTTATCTTGCAATCCCGAGATAATCGTCTCCATGCTCCAAATCCATTTTAAAGCCATTTTTAAGGCATTTCGCGCATACATGAAATGAACACATTTTTCTCCAAAACTATAACAGATGCAAGCTTGTCCTGTTTGGTGGAGATGATATTTAATAAAATAAGTAGAAATCCACTAAAAGTTTTGTTTGGTTATCTTGCAATCCCGAGATAATCGTCTCCATGCTCCAAATCCATTTTAAAGCCATTTTTAAGGCATTTCGCGCATACATGAAATGAACACATTTTTCTCCAAAACTATAACAGATGCAAGCTTGTCCTGTTTGGTGGAGATGATATTTAATAAAATAAGTAGAAATCCACTAAAAGTTTTGTTTGGTTATCTTGCAATCCCGAGATAATCGTCTCCATGCTCCAAATCCATTTTAAAGCCATTTTTAAGGCATTTCGCGCATACATGAAATGAACACATTTTTCTCCAAAACTATAACAGATGCAAGCTTGTCCTGTTTGGTGGAGATGATATTTAATAAAATAAGTAGAAATCCACTAAAAGTTTTGTTTGGTTATCTTGCAATCCCGAGATAATCGTCTCCATGCTCCAAATCCATTTTAAAGCCATTTTTAAGGCATTTCGCGCATACATGAAATGAACACATTTTTCTCCAAAACTATAACAGATGCAAGCTTGTCCTGTTTGGTGGAGATGATATTTAATAAAATAAGTAGAAATCCACTAAAAGTTTTGTTTGGTTATCTTGCAATCCCGAGATAATCGTCTCCATGCTCCAAATCCATTTTAAAGCCATTTTTAAGGCATTTCGCGCATACATGAAATGAACACATTTTTCTCCAAAACTATAACAGATGCAAGCTTGTCCTGTTTGGTGGAGATGATATTTAATAAAATAAGTAGAAATCCACTAAAAGTTTTGTTTGGTTATCTTGCAATCCCGAGATAATCGTCTCCATGCTCCAAATCCATTTTAAAGCCATTTTTAAGGCATTTCGCGCATACATGAAATGAACACATTTTTCTCCAAAACTATAACAGATGCAAGCTTGTCCTGTTTGGTGGAGATGATATTTAATAAAATAAGTAGAAATCCACTAAAAGTTTTGTTTGGTTATCTTGCAATCCCGAGATAATCGTCTCCATGCTCCAAATCCATTTTAAAGCCATTTTTAAGGCATTTCGCGCATACATGAAATGAACACATTTTTCTCCAAAACTATAACAGATGCAAGCTTGTCCTGTTTGGTGGAGATGATATTTAATAAAATAAGTAGAAATCCACTAAAAGTTTTGTTTGGTTATCTTGCAATCCCGAGATAATCGTCTCCATGCTCCAAATCCATTTTAAAGCCATTTTTAAGGCATTTCGCGCATACATGAAATGAACACATTTTTCTCCAAAACTATAACAGATGCAAGCTTGTCCTGTTTGGTGGAGATGATATTTAATAAAATAAGTAGAAATCCACTAAAAGTTTTGTTTGGTTATCTTGCAATCCCGAGATAATCGTCTCCATGCTCCAAATCCATTTTAAAGCCATTTTTAAGGCATTTCGCGCATACATGAAATGAACACATTTTTCTCCAAAACTATAACAGATGCAAGCTTGTCCTGTTTGGTGGAGATGATATTTAATAAAATAAGTAGAAATCCACTAAAAGTTTTGTTTGGTTATCTTGCAATCCCGAGATAATCGTCTCCATGCTCCAAATCCATTTTAAAGCCATTTTTAAGGCATTTCGCGCATACATGAAATGAACACATTTTTCTCCAAAACTATAACAGATGCAAGCTTGTCCTGTTTGGTGGAGATGATATTTAATAAAATAAGTAGAAATCCACTAAAAGTTTTGTTTGGTTATCTTGCAATCCCGAGATAATCGTCTCCATGCTCCAAATCCATTTTAAAGCCATTTTTAAGGCATTTCGCGCATACATGAAATGAACACATTTTTCTCCAAAACTATAACAGATGCAAGCTTGTCCTGTTTGGTGGAGATGATATTTAATAAAATAAGTAGAAATCCACTAAAAGTTTTGTTTGGTTATCTTGCAATCCCGAGATAATCGTCTCCATGCTCCAAATCCATTTTAAAGCCATTTTTAAGGCATTTCGCGCATACATGAAATGAACACATTTTTCTCCAAAACTATAACAGATGCAAGCTTGTCCTGTTTGGTGGAGATGATATTTAATAAAATAAGTAGAAATCCACTAAAAGTTTTGTTTGGTTATCTTGCAATCCCGAGATAATCGTCTCCATGCTCCAAATCCATTTTAAAGCCATTTTTAAGGCATTTCGCGCATACATGAAATGAACACATTTTTCTCCAAAACTATAACAGATGCAAGCTTGTCCTGTTTGGTGGAGATGATATTTAATAAAATAAGTAGAAATCCACTAAAAGTTTTGTTTGGTTATCTTGCAATCCCGAGATAATCGTCTCCATGCTCCAAATCCATTTTAAAGCCATTTTTAAGGCATTTCGCGCATACATGAAATGAACACATTTTTCTCCAAAACTATAACAGATGCAAGCTTGTCCTGTTTGGTGGAGATGATATTTAATAAAATAAGTAGAAATCCACTAAAAGTTTTGTTTGGTTATCTTGCAATCCCGAGATAATCGTCTCCATGCTCCAAATCCATTTTAAAGCCATTTTTAAGGCATTTCGCGCATACATGAAATGAACACATTTTTCTCCAAAACTATAACAGATGCAAGCTTGTCCTGTTTGGTGGAGATGATATTTAATAAAATAAGTAGAAATCCACTAAAAGTTTTGTTTGGTTATCTTGCAATCCCGAGATAATCGTCTCCATGCTCCAAATCCATTTTAAAGCCATTTTTAAGGCATTTCGCGCATACATGAAATGAACACATTTTTCTCCAAAACTATAACAGATGCAAGCTTGTCCTGTTTGGTGGAGATGATATTTAATAAAATAAGTAGAAATCCACTAAAAGTTTTGTTTGGTTATCTTGCAATCCCGAGATAATCGTCTCCATGCTCCAAATCCATTTTAAAGCCATTTTTAAGGCATTTCGCGCATACATGAAATGAACACATTTTTCTCCAAAACTATAACAGATGCAAGCTTGTCCTGTTTGGTGGAGATGATATTTAATAAAATAAGTAGAAATCCACTAAAAGTTTTGTTTGGTTATCTTGCAATCCCGAGATAATCGTCTCCATGCTCCAAATCCATTTTAAAGCCATTTTTAAGGCATTTCGCGCATACATGAAATGAACACATTTTTCTCCAAAACTATAACAGATGCAAGCTTGTCCTGTTTGGTGGAGATGATATTTAATAAAATAAGTAGAAATCCACTAAAAGTTTTGTTTGGTTATCTTGCAATCCCGAGATAATCGTCTCCATGCTCCAAATCCATTTTAAAGCCATTTTTAAGGCATTTCGCGCATACATGAAATGAACACATTTTTCTCCAAAACTATAACAGATGCAAGCTTGTCCTGTTTGGTGGAGATGATATTTAATAAAATAAGTAGAAATCCACTAAAAGTTTTGTTTGGTTATCTTGCAATCCCGAGATAATCGTCTCCATGCTCCAAATCCATTTTAAAGCCATTTTTAAGGCATTTCGCGCATACATGAAATGAACACATTTTTCTCCAAAACTATAACAGATGCAAGCTTGTCCTGTTTGGTGGAGATGATATTTAATAAAATAAGTAGAAATCCACTAAAAGTTTTGTTTGGTTATCTTGCAATCCCGAGATAATCGTCTCCATGCTCCAAATCCATTTTAAAGCCATTTTTAAGGCATTTCGCGCATACATGAAATGAACACATTTTTCTCCAAAACTATAACAGATGCAAGCTTGTCCTGTTTGGTGGAGATGATATTTAATAAAATAAGTAGAAATCCACTAAAAGTTTTGTTTGGTTATCTTGCAATCCCGAGATAATCGTCTCCATGCTCCAAATCCATTTTAAAGCCATTTTTAAGGCATTTCGCGCATACATGAAATGAACACATTTTTCTCCAAAACTATAACAGATGCAAGCTTGTCCTGTTTGGTGGAGATGATATTTAATAAAATAAGTAGAAATCCACTAAAAGTTTTGTTTGGTTATCTTGCAATCCCGAGATAATCGTCTCCATGCTCCAAATCCATTTTAAAGCCATTTTTAAGGCATTTCGCGCATACATGAAATGAACACATTTTTCTCCAAAACTATAACAGATGCAAGCTTGTCCTGTTTGGTGGAGATGATATTTAATAAAATAAGTAGAAATCCACTAAAAGTTTTGTTTGGTTATCTTGCAATCCCGAGATAATCGTCTCCATGCTCCAAATCCATTTTAAAGCCATTTTTAAGGCATTTCGCGCATACATGAAATGAACACATTTTTCTCCAAAACTATAACAGATGCAAGCTTGTCCTGTTTGGTGGAGATGATATTTAATAAAATAAGTAGAAATCCACTAAAAGTTTTGTTTGGTTATCTTGCAATCCCGAGATAATCGTCTCCATGCTCCAAATCCATTTTAAAGCCATTTTTAAGGCATTTCGCGCATACATGAAATGAACACATTTTTCTCCAAAACTATAACAGATGCAAGCTTGTCCTGTTTGGTGGAGATGATATTTAATAAAATAAGTAGAAATCCACTAAAAGTTTTGTTTGGTTATCTTGCAATCCCGAGATAATCGTCTCCATGCTCCAAATCCATTTTAAAGCCATTTTTAAGGCATTTCGCGCATACATGAAATGAACACATTTTTCTCCAAAACTATAACAGATGCAAGCTTGTCCTGTTTGGTGGAGATGATATTTAATAAAATAAGTAGAAATCCACTAAAAGTTTTGTTTGGTTATCTTGCAATCCCGAGATAATCGTCTCCATGCTCCAAATCCATTTTAAAGCCATTTTTAAGGCATTTCGCGCATACATGAAATGAACACATTTTTCTCCAAAACTATAACAGATGCAAGCTTGTCCTGTTTGGTGGAGATGATATTTAATAAAATAAGTAGAAATCCACTAAAAGTTTTGTTTGGTTATCTTGCAATCCCGAGATAATCGTCTCCATGCTCCAAATCCATTTTAAAGCCATTTTTAAGGCATTTCGCGCATACATGAAATGAACACATTTTTCTCCAAAACTATAACAGATGCAAGCTTGTCCTGTTTGGTGGAGATGATATTTAATAAAATAAGTAGAAATCCACTAAAAGTTTTGTTTGGTTATCTTGCAATCCCGAGATAATCGTCTCCATGCTCCAAATCCATTTTAAAGCCATTTTTAAGGCATTTCGCGCATACATGAAATGAACACATTTTTCTCCAAAACTATAACAGATGCAAGCTTGTCCTGTTTGGTGGAGATGATATTTAATAAAATAAGTAGAAATCCACTAAAAGTTTTGTTTGGTTATCTTGCAATCCCGAGATAATCGTCTCCATGCTCCAAATCCATTTTAAAGCCATTTTTAAGGCATTTCGCGCATACATGAAATGAACACATTTTTCTCCAAAACTATAACAGATGCAAGCTTGTCCTGTTTGGTGGAGATGATATTTAATAAAATAAGTAGAAATCCACTAAAAGTTTTGTTTGGTTATCTTGCAATCCCGAGATAATCGTCTCCATGCTCCAAATCCATTTTAAAGCCATTTTTAAGGCATTTCGCGCATACATGAAATGAACACATTTTTCTCCAAAACTATAACAGATGCAAGCTTGTCCTGTTTGGTGGAGATGATATTTAATAAAATAAGTAGAAATCCACTAAAAGTTTTGTTTGGTTATCTTGCAATCCCGAGATAATCGTCTCCATGCTCCAAATCCATTTTAAAGCCATTTTTAAGGCATTTCGCGCATACATGAAATGAACACATTTTTCTCCAAAACTATAACAGATGCAAGCTTGTCCTGTTTGGTGGAGATGATATTTAATAAAATAAGTAGAAATCCACTAAAAGTTTTGTTTGGTTATCTTGCAATCCCGAGATAATCGTCTCCATGCTCCAAATCCATTTTAAAGCCATTTTTAAGGCATTTCGCGCATACATGAAATGAACACATTTTTCTCCAAAACTATAACAGATGCAAGCTTGTCCTGTTTGGTGGAGATGATATTTAATAAAATAAGTAGAAATCCACTAAAAGTTTTGTTTGGTTATCTTGCAATCCCGAGATAATCGTCTCCATGCTCCAAATCCATTTTAAAGCCATTTTTAAGGCATTTCGCGCATACATGAAATGAACACATTTTTCTCCAAAACTATAACAGATGCAAGCTTGTCCTGTTTGGTGGAGATGATATTTAATAAAATAAGTAGAAATCCACTAAAAGTTTTGTTTGGTTATCTTGCAATCCCGAGATAATCGTCTCCATGCTCCAAATCCATTTTAAAGCCATTTTTAAGGCATTTCGCGCATACATGAAATGAACACATTTTTCTCCAAAACTATAACAGATGCAAGCTTGTCCTGTTTGGTGGAGATGATATTTAATAAAATAAGTAGAAATCCACTAAAAGTTTTGTTTGGTTATCTTGCAATCCCGAGATAATCGTCTCCATGCTCCAAATCCATTTTAAAGCCATTTTTAAGGCATTTCGCGCATACATGAAATGAACACATTTTTCTCCAAAACTATAACAGATGCAAGCTTGTCCTGTTTGGTGGAGATGATATTTAATAAAATAAGTAGAAATCCACTAAAAGTTTTGTTTGGTTATCTTGCAATCCCGAGATAATCGTCTCCATGCTCCAAATCCATTTTAAAGCCATTTTTAAGGCATTTCGCGCATACATGAAATGAACACATTTTTCTCCAAAACTATAACAGATGCAAGCTTGTCCTGTTTGGTGGAGATGATATTTAATAAAATAAGTAGAAATCCACTAAAAGTTTTGTTTGGTTATCTTGCAATCCCGAGATAATCGTCTCCATGCTCCAAATCCATTTTAAAGCCATTTTTAAGGCATTTCGCGCATACATGAAATGAACACATTTTTCTCCAAAACTATAACAGATGCAAGCTTGTCCTGTTTGGTGGAGATGATATTTAATAAAATAAGTAGAAATCCACTAAAAGTTTTGTTTGGTTATCTTGCAATCCCGAGATAATCGTCTCCATGCTCCAAATCCATTTTAAAGCCATTTTTAAGGCATTTCGCGCATACATGAAATGAACACATTTTTCTCCAAAACTATAACAGATGCAAGCTTGTCCTGTTTGGTGGAGATGATATTTAATAAAATAAGTAGAAATCCACTAAAAGTTTTGTTTGGTTATCTTGCAATCCCGAGATAATCGTCTCCATGCTCCAAATCCATTTTAAAGCCATTTTTAAGGCATTTCGCGCATACATGAAATGAACACATTTTTCTCCAAAACTATAACAGATGCAAGCTTGTCCTGTTTGGTGGAGATGATATTTAATAAAATAAGTAGAAATCCACTAAAAGTTTTGTTTGGTTATCTTGCAATCCCGAGATAATCGTCTCCATGCTCCAAATCCATTTTAAAGCCATTTTTAAGGCATTTCGCGCATACATGAAATGAACACATTTTTCTCCAAAACTATAACAGATGCAAGCTTGTCCTGTTTGGTGGAGATGATATTTAATAAAATAAGTAGAAATCCACTAAAAGTTTTGTTTGGTTATCTTGCAATCCCGAGATAATCGTCTCCATGCTCCAAATCCATTTTAAAGCCATTTTTAAGGCATTTCGCGCATACATGAAATGAACACATTTTTCTCCAAAACTATAACAGATGCAAGCTTGTCCTGTTTGGTGGAGATGATATTTAATAAAATAAGTAGAAATCCACTAAAAGTTTTGTTTGGTTATCTTGCAATCCCGAGATAATCGTCTCCATGCTCCAAATCCATTTTAAAGCCATTTTTAAGGCATTTCGCGCATACATGAAATGAACACATTTTTCTCCAAAACTATAACAGATGCAAGCTTGTCCTGTTTGGTGGAGATGATATTTAATAAAATAAGTAGAAATCCACTAAAAGTTTTGTTTGGTTATCTTGCAATCCCGAGATAATCGTCTCCATGCTCCAAATCCATTTTAAAGCCATTTTTAAGGCATTTCGCGCATACATGAAATGAACACATTTTTCTCCAAAACTATAACAGATGCAAGCTTGTCCTGTTTGGTGGAGATGATATTTAATAAAATAAGTAGAAATCCACTAAAAGTTTTGTTTGGTTATCTTGCAATCCCGAGATAATCGTCTCCATGCTCCAAATCCATTTTAAAGCCATTTTTAAGGCATTTCGCGCATACATGAAATGAACACATTTTTCTCCAAAACTATAACAGATGCAAGCTTGTCCTGTTTGGTGGAGATGATATTTAATAAAATAAGTAGAAATCCACTAAAAGTTTTGTTTGGTTATCTTGCAATCCCGAGATAATCGTCTCCATGCTCCAAATCCATTTTAAAGCCATTTTTAAGGCATTTCGCGCATACATGAAATGAACACATTTTTCTCCAAAACTATAACAGATGCAAGCTTGTCCTGTTTGGTGGAGATGATATTTAATAAAATAAGTAGAAATCCACTAAAAGTTTTGTTTGGTTATCTTGCAATCCCGAGATAATCGTCTCCATGCTCCAAATCCATTTTAAAGCCATTTTTAAGGCATTTCGCGCATACATGAAATGAACACATTTTTCTCCAAAACTATAACAGATGCAAGCTTGTCCTGTTTGGTGGAGATGATATTTAATAAAATAAGTAGAAATCCACTAAAAGTTTTGTTTGGTTATCTTGCAATCCCGAGATAATCGTCTCCATGCTCCAAATCCATTTTAAAGCCATTTTTAAGGCATTTCGCGCATACATGAAATGAACACATTTTTCTCCAAAACTATAACAGATGCAAGCTTGTCCTGTTTGGTGGAGATGATATTTAATAAAATAAGTAGAAATCCACTAAAAGTTTTGTTTGGTTATCTTGCAATCCCGAGATAATCGTCTCCATGCTCCAAATCCATTTTAAAGCCATTTTTAAGGCATTTCGCGCATACATGAAATGAACACATTTTTCTCCAAAACTATAACAGATGCAAGCTTGTCCTGTTTGGTGGAGATGATATTTAATAAAATAAGTAGAAATCCACTAAAAGTTTTGTTTGGTTATCTTGCAATCCCGAGATAATCGTCTCCATGCTCCAAATCCATTTTAAAGCCATTTTTAAGGCATTTCGCGCATACATGAAATGAACACATTTTTCTCCAAAACTATAACAGATGCAAGCTTGTCCTGTTTGGTGGAGATGATATTTAATAAAATAAGTAGAAATCCACTAAAAGTTTTGTTTGGTTATCTTGCAATCCCGAGATAATCGTCTCCATGCTCCAAATCCATTTTAAAGCCATTTTTAAGGCATTTCGCGCATACATGAAATGAACACATTTTTCTCCAAAACTATAACAGATGCAAGCTTGTCCTGTTTGGTGGAGATGATATTTAATAAAATAAGTAGAAATCCACTAAAAGTTTTGTTTGGTTATCTTGCAATCCCGAGATAATCGTCTCCATGCTCCAAATCCATTTTAAAGCCATTTTTAAGGCATTTCGCGCATACATGAAATGAACACATTTTTCTCCAAAACTATAACAGATGCAAGCTTGTCCTGTTTGGTGGAGATGATATTTAATAAAATAAGTAGAAATCCACTAAAAGTTTTGTTTGGTTATCTTGCAATCCCGAGATAATCGTCTCCATGCTCCAAATCCATTTTAAAGCCATTTTTAAGGCATTTCGCGCATACATGAAATGAACACATTTTTCTCCAAAACTATAACAGATGCAAGCTTGTCCTGTTTGGTGGAGATGATATTTAATAAAATAAGTAGAAATCCACTAAAAGTTTTGTTTGGTTATCTTGCAATCCCGAGATAATCGTCTCCATGCTCCAAATCCATTTTAAAGCCATTTTTAAGGCATTTCGCGCATACATGAAATGAACACATTTTTCTCCAAAACTATAACAGATGCAAGCTTGTCCTGTTTGGTGGAGATGATATTTAATAAAATAAGTAGAAATCCACTAAAAGTTTTGTTTGGTTATCTTGCAATCCCGAGATAATCGTCTCCATGCTCCAAATCCATTTTAAAGCCATTTTTAAGGCATTTCGCGCATACATGAAATGAACACATTTTTCTCCAAAACTATAACAGATGCAAGCTTGTCCTGTTTGGTGGAGATGATATTTAATAAAATAAGTAGAAATCCACTAAAAGTTTTGTTTGGTTATCTTGCAATCCCGAGATAATCGTCTCCATGCTCCAAATCCATTTTAAAGCCATTTTTAAGGCATTTCGCGCATACATGAAATGAACACATTTTTCTCCAAAACTATAACAGATGCAAGCTTGTCCTGTTTGGTGGAGATGATATTTAATAAAATAAGTAGAAATCCACTAAAAGTTTTGTTTGGTTATCTTGCAATCCCGAGATAATCGTCTCCATGCTCCAAATCCATTTTAAAGCCATTTTTAAGGCATTTCGCGCATACATGAAATGAACACATTTTTCTCCAAAACTATAACAGATGCAAGCTTGTCCTGTTTGGTGGAGATGATATTTAATAAAATAAGTAGAAATCCACTAAAAGTTTTGTTTGGTTATCTTGCAATCCCGAGATAATCGTCTCCATGCTCCAAATCCATTTTAAAGCCATTTTTAAGGCATTTCGCGCATACATGAAATGAACACATTTTTCTCCAAAACTATAACAGATGCAAGCTTGTCCTGTTTGGTGGAGATGATATTTAATAAAATAAGTAGAAATCCACTAAAAGTTTTGTTTGGTTATCTTGCAATCCCGAGATAATCGTCTCCATGCTCCAAATCCATTTTAAAGCCATTTTTAAGGCATTTCGCGCATACATGAAATGAACACATTTTTCTCCAAAACTATAACAGATGCAAGCTTGTCCTGTTTGGTGGAGATGATATTTAATAAAATAAGTAGAAATCCACTAAAAGTTTTGTTTGGTTATCTTGCAATCCCGAGATAATCGTCTCCATGCTCCAAATCCATTTTAAAGCCATTTTTAAGGCATTTCGCGCATACATGAAATGAACACATTTTTCTCCAAAACTATAACAGATGCAAGCTTGTCCTGTTTGGTGGAGATGATATTTAATAAAATAAGTAGAAATCCACTAAAAGTTTTGTTTGGTTATCTTGCAATCCCGAGATAATCGTCTCCATGCTCCAAATCCATTTTAAAGCCATTTTTAAGGCATTTCGCGCATACATGAAATGAACACATTTTTCTCCAAAACTATAACAGATGCAAGCTTGTCCTGTTTGGTGGAGATGATATTTAATAAAATAAGTAGAAATCCACTAAAAGTTTTGTTTGGTTATCTTGCAATCCCGAGATAATCGTCTCCATGCTCCAAATCCATTTTAAAGCCATTTTTAAGGCATTTCGCGCATACATGAAATGAACACATTTTTCTCCAAAACTATAACAGATGCAAGCTTGTCCTGTTTGGTGGAGATGATATTTAATAAAATAAGTAGAAATCCACTAAAAGTTTTGTTTGGTTATCTTGCAATCCCGAGATAATCGTCTCCATGCTCCAAATCCATTTTAAAGCCATTTTTAAGGCATTTCGCGCATACATGAAATGAACACATTTTTCTCCAAAACTATAACAGATGCAAGCTTGTCCTGTTTGGTGGAGATGATATTTAATAAAATAAGTAGAAATCCACTAAAAGTTTTGTTTGGTTATCTTGCAATCCCGAGATAATCGTCTCCATGCTCCAAATCCATTTTAAAGCCATTTTTAAGGCATTTCGCGCATACATGAAATGAACACATTTTTCTCCAAAACTATAACAGATGCAAGCTTGTCCTGTTTGGTGGAGATGATATTTAATAAAATAAGTAGAAATCCACTAAAAGTTTTGTTTGGTTATCTTGCAATCCCGAGATAATCGTCTCCATGCTCCAAATCCATTTTAAAGCCATTTTTAAGGCATTTCGCGCATACATGAAATGAACACATTTTTCTCCAAAACTATAACAGATGCAAGCTTGTCCTGTTTGGTGGAGATGATATTTAATAAAATAAGTAGAAATCCACTAAAAGTTTTGTTTGGTTATCTTGCAATCCCGAGATAATCGTCTCCATGCTCCAAATCCATTTTAAAGCCATTTTTAAGGCATTTCGCGCATACATGAAATGAACACATTTTTCTCCAAAACTATAACAGATGCAAGCTTGTCCTGTTTGGTGGAGATGATATTTAATAAAATAAGTAGAAATCCACTAAAAGTTTTGTTTGGTTATCTTGCAATCCCGAGATAATCGTCTCCATGCTCCAAATCCATTTTAAAGCCATTTTTAAGGCATTTCGCGCATACATGAAATGAACACATTTTTCTCCAAAACTATAACAGATGCAAGCTTGTCCTGTTTGGTGGAGATGATATTTAATAAAATAAGTAGAAATCCACTAAAAGTTTTGTTTGGTTATCTTGCAATCCCGAGATAATCGTCTCCATGCTCCAAATCCATTTTAAAGCCATTTTTAAGGCATTTCGCGCATACATGAAATGAACACATTTTTCTCCAAAACTATAACAGATGCAAGCTTGTCCTGTTTGGTGGAGATGATATTTAATAAAATAAGTAGAAATCCACTAAAAGTTTTGTTTGGTTATCTTGCAATCCCGAGATAATCGTCTCCATGCTCCAAATCCATTTTAAAGCCATTTTTAAGGCATTTCGCGCATACATGAAATGAACACATTTTTCTCCAAAACTATAACAGATGCAAGCTTGTCCTGTTTGGTGGAGATGATATTTAATAAAATAAGTAGAAATCCACTAAAAGTTTTGTTTGGTTATCTTGCAATCCCGAGATAATCGTCTCCATGCTCCAAATCCATTTTAAAGCCATTTTTAAGGCATTTCGCGCATACATGAAATGAACACATTTTTCTCCAAAACTATAACAGATGCAAGCTTGTCCTGTTTGGTGGAGATGATATTTAATAAAATAAGTAGAAATCCACTAAAAGTTTTGTTTGGTTATCTTGCAATCCCGAGATAATCGTCTCCATGCTCCAAATCCATTTTAAAGCCATTTTTAAGGCATTTCGCGCATACATGAAATGAACACATTTTTCTCCAAAACTATAACAGATGCAAGCTTGTCCTGTTTGGTGGAGATGATATTTAATAAAATAAGTAGAAATCCACTAAAAGTTTTGTTTGGTTATCTTGCAATCCCGAGATAATCGTCTCCATGCTCCAAATCCATTTTAAAGCCATTTTTAAGGCATTTCGCGCATACATGAAATGAACACATTTTTCTCCAAAACTATAACAGATGCAAGCTTGTCCTGTTTGGTGGAGATGATATTTAATAAAATAAGTAGAAATCCACTAAAAGTTTTGTTTGGTTATCTTGCAATCCCGAGATAATCGTCTCCATGCTCCAAATCCATTTTAAAGCCATTTTTAAGGCATTTCGCGCATACATGAAATGAACACATTTTTCTCCAAAACTATAACAGATGCAAGCTTGTCCTGTTTGGTGGAGATGATATTTAATAAAATAAGTAGAAATCCACTAAAAGTTTTGTTTGGTTATCTTGCAATCCCGAGATAATCGTCTCCATGCTCCAAATCCATTTTAAAGCCATTTTTAAGGCATTTCGCGCATACATGAAATGAACACATTTTTCTCCAAAACTATAACAGATGCAAGCTTGTCCTGTTTGGTGGAGATGATATTTAATAAAATAAGTAGAAATCCACTAAAAGTTTTGTTTGGTTATCTTGCAATCCCGAGATAATCGTCTCCATGCTCCAAATCCATTTTAAAGCCATTTTTAAGGCATTTCGCGCATACATGAAATGAACACATTTTTCTCCAAAACTATAACAGATGCAAGCTTGTCCTGTTTGGTGGAGATGATATTTAATAAAATAAGTAGAAATCCACTAAAAGTTTTGTTTGGTTATCTTGCAATCCCGAGATAATCGTCTCCATGCTCCAAATCCATTTTAAAGCCATTTTTAAGGCATTTCGCGCATACATGAAATGAACACATTTTTCTCCAAAACTATAACAGATGCAAGCTTGTCCTGTTTGGTGGAGATGATATTTAATAAAATAAGTAGAAATCCACTAAAAGTTTTGTTTGGTTATCTTGCAATCCCGAGATAATCGTCTCCATGCTCCAAATCCATTTTAAAGCCATTTTTAAGGCATTTCGCGCATACATGAAATGAACACATTTTTCTCCAAAACTATAACAGATGCAAGCTTGTCCTGTTTGGTGGAGATGATATTTAATAAAATAAGTAGAAATCCACTAAAAGTTTTGTTTGGTTATCTTGCAATCCCGAGATAATCGTCTCCATGCTCCAAATCCATTTTAAAGCCATTTTTAAGGCATTTCGCGCATACATGAAATGAACACATTTTTCTCCAAAACTATAACAGATGCAAGCTTGTCCTGTTTGGTGGAGATGATATTTAATAAAATAAGTAGAAATCCACTAAAAGTTTTGTTTGGTTATCTTGCAATCCCGAGATAATCGTCTCCATGCTCCAAATCCATTTTAAAGCCATTTTTAAGGCATTTCGCGCATACATGAAATGAACACATTTTTCTCCAAAACTATAACAGATGCAAGCTTGTCCTGTTTGGTGGAGATGATATTTAATAAAATAAGTAGAAATCCACTAAAAGTTTTGTTTGGTTATCTTGCAATCCCGAGATAATCGTCTCCATGCTCCAAATCCATTTTAAAGCCATTTTTAAGGCATTTCGCGCATACATGAAATGAACACATTTTTCTCCAAAACTATAACAGATGCAAGCTTGTCCTGTTTGGTGGAGATGATATTTAATAAAATAAGTAGAAATCCACTAAAAGTTTTGTTTGGTTATCTTGCAATCCCGAGATAATCGTCTCCATGCTCCAAATCCATTTTAAAGCCATTTTTAAGGCATTTCGCGCATACATGAAATGAACACATTTTTCTCCAAAACTATAACAGATGCAAGCTTGTCCTGTTTGGTGGAGATGATATTTAATAAAATAAGTAGAAATCCACTAAAAGTTTTGTTTGGTTATCTTGCAATCCCGAGATAATCGTCTCCATGCTCCAAATCCATTTTAAAGCCATTTTTAAGGCATTTCGCGCATACATGAAATGAACACATTTTTCTCCAAAACTATAACAGATGCAAGCTTGTCCTGTTTGGTGGAGATGATATTTAATAAAATAAGTAGAAATCCACTAAAAGTTTTGTTTGGTTATCTTGCAATCCCGAGATAATCGTCTCCATGCTCCAAATCCATTTTAAAGCCATTTTTAAGGCATTTCGCGCATACATGAAATGAACACATTTTTCTCCAAAACTATAACAGATGCAAGCTTGTCCTGTTTGGTGGAGATGATATTTAATAAAATAAGTAGAAATCCACTAAAAGTTTTGTTTGGTTATCTTGCAATCCCGAGATAATCGTCTCCATGCTCCAAATCCATTTTAAAGCCATTTTTAAGGCATTTCGCGCATACATGAAATGAACACATTTTTCTCCAAAACTATAACAGATGCAAGCTTGTCCTGTTTGGTGGAGATGATATTTAATAAAATAAGTAGAAATCCACTAAAAGTTTTGTTTGGTTATCTTGCAATCCCGAGATAATCGTCTCCATGCTCCAAATCCATTTTAAAGCCATTTTTAAGGCATTTCGCGCATACATGAAATGAACACATTTTTCTCCAAAACTATAACAGATGCAAGCTTGTCCTGTTTGGTGGAGATGATATTTAATAAAATAAGTAGAAATCCACTAAAAGTTTTGTTTGGTTATCTTGCAATCCCGAGATAATCGTCTCCATGCTCCAAATCCATTTTAAAGCCATTTTTAAGGCATTTCGCGCATACATGAAATGAACACATTTTTCTCCAAAACTATAACAGATGCAAGCTTGTCCTGTTTGGTGGAGATGATATTTAATAAAATAAGTAGAAATCCACTAAAAGTTTTGTTTGGTTATCTTGCAATCCCGAGATAATCGTCTCCATGCTCCAAATCCATTTTAAAGCCATTTTTAAGGCATTTCGCGCATACATGAAATGAACACATTTTTCTCCAAAACTATAACAGATGCAAGCTTGTCCTGTTTGGTGGAGATGATATTTAATAAAATAAGTAGAAATCCACTAAAAGTTTTGTTTGGTTATCTTGCAATCCCGAGATAATCGTCTCCATGCTCCAAATCCATTTTAAAGCCATTTTTAAGGCATTTCGCGCATACATGAAATGAACACATTTTTCTCCAAAACTATAACAGATGCAAGCTTGTCCTGTTTGGTGGAGATGATATTTAATAAAATAAGTAGAAATCCACTAAAAGTTTTGTTTGGTTATCTTGCAATCCCGAGATAATCGTCTCCATGCTCCAAATCCATTTTAAAGCCATTTTTAAGGCATTTCGCGCATACATGAAATGAACACATTTTTCTCCAAAACTATAACAGATGCAAGCTTGTCCTGTTTGGTGGAGATGATATTTAATAAAATAAGTAGAAATCCACTAAAAGTTTTGTTTGGTTATCTTGCAATCCCGAGATAATCGTCTCCATGCTCCAAATCCATTTTAAAGCCATTTTTAAGGCATTTCGCGCATACATGAAATGAACACATTTTTCTCCAAAACTATAACAGATGCAAGCTTGTCCTGTTTGGTGGAGATGATATTTAATAAAATAAGTAGAAATCCACTAAAAGTTTTGTTTGGTTATCTTGCAATCCCGAGATAATCGTCTCCATGCTCCAAATCCATTTTAAAGCCATTTTTAAGGCATTTCGCGCATACATGAAATGAACACATTTTTCTCCAAAACTATAACAGATGCAAGCTTGTCCTGTTTGGTGGAGATGATATTTAATAAAATAAGTAGAAATCCACTAAAAGTTTTGTTTGGTTATCTTGCAATCCCGAGATAATCGTCTCCATGCTCCAAATCCATTTTAAAGCCATTTTTAAGGCATTTCGCGCATACATGAAATGAACACATTTTTCTCCAAAACTATAACAGATGCAAGCTTGTCCTGTTTGGTGGAGATGATATTTAATAAAATAAGTAGAAATCCACTAAAAGTTTTGTTTGGTTATCTTGCAATCCCGAGATAATCGTCTCCATGCTCCAAATCCATTTTAAAGCCATTTTTAAGGCATTTCGCGCATACATGAAATGAACACATTTTTCTCCAAAACTATAACAGATGCAAGCTTGTCCTGTTTGGTGGAGATGATATTTAATAAAATAAGTAGAAATCCACTAAAAGTTTTGTTTGGTTATCTTGCAATCCCGAGATAATCGTCTCCATGCTCCAAATCCATTTTAAAGCCATTTTTAAGGCATTTCGCGCATACATGAAATGAACACATTTTTCTCCAAAACTATAACAGATGCAAGCTTGTCCTGTTTGGTGGAGATGATATTTAATAAAATAAGTAGAAATCCACTAAAAGTTTTGTTTGGTTATCTTGCAATCCCGAGATAATCGTCTCCATGCTCCAAATCCATTTTAAAGCCATTTTTAAGGCATTTCGCGCATACATGAAATGAACACATTTTTCTCCAAAACTATAACAGATGCAAGCTTGTCCTGTTTGGTGGAGATGATATTTAATAAAATAAGTAGAAATCCACTAAAAGTTTTGTTTGGTTATCTTGCAATCCCGAGATAATCGTCTCCATGCTCCAAATCCATTTTAAAGCCATTTTTAAGGCATTTCGCGCATACATGAAATGAACACATTTTTCTCCAAAACTATAACAGATGCAAGCTTGTCCTGTTTGGTGGAGATGATATTTAATAAAATAAGTAGAAATCCACTAAAAGTTTTGTTTGGTTATCTTGCAATCCCGAGATAATCGTCTCCATGCTCCAAATCCATTTTAAAGCCATTTTTAAGGCATTTCGCGCATACATGAAATGAACACATTTTTCTCCAAAACTATAACAGATGCAAGCTTGTCCTGTTTGGTGGAGATGATATTTAATAAAATAAGTAGAAATCCACTAAAAGTTTTGTTTGGTTATCTTGCAATCCCGAGATAATCGTCTCCATGCTCCAAATCCATTTTAAAGCCATTTTTAAGGCATTTCGCGCATACATGAAATGAACACATTTTTCTCCAAAACTATAACAGATGCAAGCTTGTCCTGTTTGGTGGAGATGATATTTAATAAAATAAGTAGAAATCCACTAAAAGTTTTGTTTGGTTATCTTGCAATCCCGAGATAATCGTCTCCATGCTCCAAATCCATTTTAAAGCCATTTTTAAGGCATTTCGCGCATACATGAAATGAACACATTTTTCTCCAAAACTATAACAGATGCAAGCTTGTCCTGTTTGGTGGAGATGATATTTAATAAAATAAGTAGAAATCCACTAAAAGTTTTGTTTGGTTATCTTGCAATCCCGAGATAATCGTCTCCATGCTCCAAATCCATTTTAAAGCCATTTTTAAGGCATTTCGCGCATACATGAAATGAACACATTTTTCTCCAAAACTATAACAGATGCAAGCTTGTCCTGTTTGGTGGAGATGATATTTAATAAAATAAGTAGAAATCCACTAAAAGTTTTGTTTGGTTATATTGCAATCCCGAGATAATCGTCTCCATGCTCCAAATCCATTTTAAAGCCATTTTTAAGGCATTTCGCGCATACATGAAATGAACACATTTTTCTCCAAAACTATAACAGATGCAAGCTTGTCCTGTTTGGTGGAGATGATATTTAATAAAATAAGTAGAAATCCACTAAAAGTTTTGTTTGGTTATCTTGCAATCCCGAGATAATCGTCTCCATGCTCCAAATCCATTTTAAAGCCATTTTTAAGGCATTTCGCGCATACATGAAATGAACACATTTTTCTCCAAAACTATAACAGATGCAAGCTTGTCCTGTTTGGTGGAGATGATATTTAATAAAATAAGTAGAAATCCACTAAAAGTTTTGTTTGGTTATATTGCAATCCCGAGATAATCGTCTCCATGCTCCAAATCCATTTTAAAGCCATTTTTAAGGCATTTCGCGCATACATGAAATGAACACATTTTTCTCCAAAACTATAACAGATGCAAGCTTGTCCTGTTTGGTGGAGATGATATTTAATAAAATAAGTAGAAATCCACTAAAAGTTTTGTTTGGTTATCTTGCAATCCCGAGATAATCGTCTCCATGCTCCAAATCCATTTTAAAGCCATTTTTAAGGCATTTCGCGCATACATGAAATGAACACATTTTTTCTCCAAAACTATAACAGATGCAAGCTTGTCCTGTTTGGTGGAGATATATTTAATAAAATAAGTAGAAATCCACTAAAAGTTTTGTTTGGTTATCTTGCAATCCGAGATAATCGTCTCCATGCTCCAAATCCATTTAAAGCCATTTTTAAGGCATTTCGCGCATACATGAAATGAACACATTTTTCTCCAAAACTATAACAGATGCAAGCTTGTCCTGTTTGGTGGAGATGATATTTAATAAAATAAGTAGAAATCCACTAAAAGTTTGTTTGGTTATCTTGCAATCCCGAGATAATCGTCTCCATGCTCCAAATCCATTTTAAAGCCATTTTTAAGGCATTTCGCGCATACATGAAATGAACACATTTTTCTCCAAAACTATAACAGATGCAAGCTTGTCCTGTTTGGTGGAGATGATATTTAATAAAATAAGTAGAAATCCACTAAAAGTTTTGTTTGGTTATCTTGCAATCCCGAGATAATCGTCTCCATGCTCCAAATCCATTTTAAAGCCATTTTAAGGCATTTCGCGCATACATGAAATGAACACATTTTTCTCCAAAACTATAACAGATGCAAGCTTGTCCTGTTGGTGGAGATGAATATTTAATAAAATAAGTAGAAATCCACTAAAAGTTTGTTTGGTTATCTTGCAATCCCAGATAATCGTCTCCATGCTCCAAATCCATTTTAAAGCATTTTT